>NW_017670435.1:322911-378532 GCF_001879085.1 Nicotiana attenuata
GGGGGAGGGGGGAGGTGAGAAGGGGGAAGGAGTAAAGCACTCCCTAACAAAGGTGACTCCATACCCAGGGCTCGAACCTGAGACCGGTGGTTAAGGATTAGCAATATATATTTATCACTTCACCACAACCTTATCAGTACCAATGTTTTAAAAGGCGGGGGCGTGAGGCGAGGCGTTTTACCTCTGACGAGGCGAGGCGTAAGCCCTGAGACATGGGGCGTAAGTCCCACGAATCTTTAAATTTTATTAATTTCAAGAATTTTAAGATAGTATAAAATAAAAAATAATTATAAAAATTACGTTAAAATTACAAAATTATACAAATAATATATTTAAAAATATTTATAAATTATAATTCAACTATGAATAATACGAAAAGTATGACATATATCATAATATGCAAATTATCTGCAACGTCGTTACAACTCAAACATCAAAAGTAATGTATTCGATACGAAATCTTATATGTATCTCTTAAGGAGTAATGATTCTTTAAAGAATTTCGATATTATAATTCGATATTTTCTTAAAATACTCCTTTTATTTAATATGCTTGTATTTGAAAGAGAAATTTATATAAAAACATAATTCACAATTTAAATGTGATCTCAAGCGTCGTTCATTTTTAAGTTTCAACAAGTTCATTAAAGTGACACATAATTCACCATACAATACCATGATAACATAATTATTGTAAATAGTTACTAATACTGAGCTATTAAATTAATGAGTATTGTATCTCATAAACATGGAAAAAAAATATTTAGAAAATAATTATAAAAAAATTATGGACTAGTATATAGTAAGACATAACAAAAGTTAATAAATAAATACTTTTTAAATGAAAGATTTATTTAAATTAACTATCATAGCAGTCTTAGCGGATAACGTGCTATAATTTTTACTTTAATTATGACATAAAATACTCTCAACTAATAATTTAAAATTAGAAAAGAGTAATTTGAATAGTCAACGATTCATTAAGAAAATTTGAGGATTTACAAGGTTAGTTACATACAATTGCATAAAGTTCTATTAGGCGAGCCCAGTAGGCTGGGCGTTGGGCGTGTCCGGGGCGTAAGACCATGGTCGAGGTGTAAGTCTTACGGAACTAAGCCCCACACATAAGCCCAGGGGCGTTTTACGAGTGCTCCGCCCCGGAGCGAGCCCCGGGCGAGTCCCAATTCTGCCTTTTAAAACAGAGATCAGTACACATCCTCCCAAATTTATACCACCTTTACTTATGCTGCAAATTAAAATACAACTAAATGAAGCAGAAAATAATATTTCCTTTGTCCCAAAAAGAATAGATACAGTTTAGATTTCGGAAGTCAAATTTCTTATTATTGACCATGAATTCGGACACAGAATCTTTAATTTTATTTTATTTTTCATATAAATAAAATTTACGTATTTAGAAACTATATAAAAAGTATTATAAGTCACAATAATTTACACTTCAAAATATCTAAAAGACATAAAATTGGGGTCAAAAGAGCAGCTCATTTGACTCTCGAAATTCAAATTGATTTTTTGGGGTTGGGGGTGGGGGTGGGGTGGAGGACTATCAAATTTCGTACTATAATTATTTTTTAATATTAATAGAGAACAAAACGCAATGTTGATTTCTATATGATAAGTGACGGTTCATCTTTTCTTACTGTCTCTATTCAAGAGTAACAATATATATTATGAAGTAGTAGCAACAAGGCACTTTACTAAAAACATTAATAAATAAATATTTACACCAAAAAACAAAAATGATAATGCTATAGTAGATTTTCTTTATATAACTACTAGTTTAAAAGTTTTGATAAGCAGCTAGACTTTGTAGTTCACCAATATAGGATTTCATTCAACATTGATAATAACATGGATACATTCTTGATAAATTGCTGCAAAAATTGCCCTTTAACTTGACTACAAAGATTTAACATGTCCCTTGAGAGTCTAATATTCCTCTAACTTGCAACATGATTATTGAGAGAATAAGTTATAATTTTCATGGCTCATGTGTATATTTTGCAACTTCAGCGCGACGTTTAGCTTGTTCCGCAATCTCATTCAATTCTCTGTAGTTCTTGTCATGGAATAAGCCATTTCTTTCAGCAGTCTGCAGACCGTGTAGTGTACGTTGCGCCACTGCCCATTGTGCTTCCCTCTCACCTTTTCCATAATCCTTCTTGGTTGTGAAAGCAGTCTAATAGATTCAAGAAACAAAAATAAGTAGAGTATTATTAATTCAAGAATGGAATTTGAAAAAAGTATTAAGGTTCTAGCCCTGGAAACAGCCTCGAAGGGGAGCCAGGAGGTCAAGGGTTCGAGCCGTGGAAACAGCTCTCTTGCAGAAATACAGGGAGCTTAGTGCATCGGGCTGCACTTTACTATGGTTCTACAAAATGTGATAGCAATAATCTATGTTTGTTTACCTTATTTTGGATCATTGAATTCCAGGCCTCACCGCTCAACGCGTAACGACTGATGAATTTGAGAATATCAAGAGGGATATAGGTGATAATTGTGTAGATCCAGATGATTGCTGCCCATCCCCAACCAATTCCATGGATCCTAGCAAAGTTCCAGTTGGCGTAGACAGTGATTAGTGTAGCCACCTGAGTTCATCGTTCGAGCAGAAAAACAAGATCTTGATTAGTAAGAATGTATATAGAGTTGTGAAAATGAAAATGTTCATTCAGGTTAGCTTTTTTCAAGACTTACAAATTGGGCTAAGAGGAAAGCAGTGACAAGCAAGAAACCCGGGCGTTCCAAAAATGACCAGCTTCTTGATCTTGTCACAAAGATGAGAGCTTGACTGATGATGCTCACTTGAAGGTATAGAGCAGCTGTAAGCTCATAGGGGTTATCCCTGATCGATTTAACGTGGAATTTCTCCTGCATATGAGTGATAACTTTGTTTATCGAGTTCCAATAGTACGTTTTATTTGTGTTCAGACAGAGGAAAATTGTAGGGGAACCTTGGAGCAACGGTAAAATTGTCTCCGTGTGACCTATAGGTCACGGGTTCGAGCCGTGGAAGCAACCATTAATACTTGCATTAGGATAGGCTGTCCACATCACATCCCTTGGGGTGCGGCCCTTCCCTGGACCATGTGGGACGCCTTATGCAGGAATATTGAAAGGGAAAGAACTTACTGTAAAGAAGTCAGTGTCAGCTGCAAGATAGAAGAACACCACAGACATAATGGCTTGATAGGTTCCAAGGACGATTCCAGTGGCAAAAATTTCATTGAGCTTCCACGAGTCGGGCAGAGGGGATGGCTTCACCCTGTCCTTAGAGATGGTCATGATGGTTCCGTCATTGAGGATGGCAATGATGAGGACCATGAAAGGAGGGAAGTCGAATTCCCAAATGAGTGCAATGAGCATGAATCCCATCACGACACGGATTGTAATTGAAACTGCATAGATAGTGTAGTTCTTCATCCTCTGGAAGATGGCTCTGCTTGTCAACACAGCACTCACAATAACACCAAGACCTGGTTCAGTCAAAACTATATCAGATGCGCTCCTGGCTGCGTCTGTTGCATCGTCAACTGCAATACCAATGTCTGCTTTCTTCAATGCTGGTGCATCATTGACACCATCTCCAGTCATACCACAGATGTGCTTTCTTTCTTGCAGCTTCTTCACAATCTCATATTTGTGTTCTTCAAATATTCAAATCCTAGTGTTAGTTCAAATACTAATATCCTTTTTTAACTGTAATTTAGTAGTAATATTTACCTGGGAAGACTCCTGCAAAGCCATCAGCCTGCTCAATGAGCTCCTCAACAGGAATTGAAGCAATGGACTCATCCTTATGGCCCCCGAGAAGAGCTGAAGATGGATACATGTTGGTTCCCATACCAAGCCTACGGCCAGTTTCCTTACCAATAGCGAGCTGGTCACCCGTGATCATCTTAACATTAACACCAAGCTCGAGAGCTTTGCGAATTGTCTCTGCACTGTCATGTCTTGGTGGATCAAAGAGAGGTAAAAGCCCGACGAATTCCCAAGGTGAACCAGCACTGTCCTTGTTTTTTTCTGGCACAGTCTGCATAAATTATCATGCAATTGTATTTAGTCCACTTCAACCAAGGACACATTACACTAACTCAAACAAAGTTATCTAATATTATGTTGGCTTGCCTGTCTTGCAACTCCCAAAGAACGAAGACCACGGTTGGCAAAGTTGTCGATGATTTCATGAGCTTTCTTTAAAACATCTCCCTTGAGATCACAAAGTTCAATAATCTGGCAAAAGATTTGATAGATTAGAAGCTAAAGTTTGAATATATATACTAAAATGAAGGACAAAAGAAACTCTCTTACTTGCTCAGGAGCACCTTTGCTAGCCCTGTGCCAGTTTCCACTGTCATCAATATATGTGATTGCAGTGCGCTTATCGACTGGATTGAAAGGAAAGAAATGAACCTCTTGGATGCCTTCTCTTGCCTGCAAATATCAGACGAAGTATTTAAGCTCATTTGCAATTACTTCACTGAAGGGGAGCCTTGGCGTAATTAGTAAAGTTGCTGCCATATGACCAGGAGGTCACGGGTTCAAGCCGTGAAAACAGCCTCTTGCAGAAATGCAGGATAAGGCTGCGTACAATAGACCCTTGTGGTCCGGCCCTTCCCCGGACCCTGCGCATAGCGGGAGCTTAGTGCACCGGGCTGTCCCTTTTTTTGCAATTACTTCACTGAGTAAAAAAAATCTAATGTTCTACTGAGAAAACATAAAGAAAAAAACAATAGTACTACTATTTCACATTACCTCTTTGGGATCATTCAGCATATTAACAATACAAGCATCAATAGCATCCTGATTCTCCACCCTGGAAGCTCTAGCAGCAAGTAACATAACCGTATCCTTGTCTGCATTCTTAGGGAATACCTGCAACCACAAAGAAACGACGTTATGAACCTCATCTTTCGTCATATATGATCATGCTAACACTCTCCTCGATAATGTATACCAACCTCAATCAAGTTTTTGTCGACAGTAAGCTTGTTTAAGGTGAGGGTACCGGTCTTGTCACTGCAGAGGACATCCATACCAGCCATTTCCTCGATAGCAGTCATCCGCTTGGTGATGGCACCTTGTTGGGAAAGCCTATGAGATCCAATAGCCATGGTAACAGACAAGACTGTTGGCATGGCGATTGGGATACCTCCAATAAGCAACACCAACAAATTGTCAATTCCATCTCTATATTTTCGCTTTTGAATTGGCCACATCACCAATATCTCAATAACTATTCCAACAACAATAGAGCAGATACAGAAGTTCCCAATAGAAGTCAACACCTGATCATATTGATATAACACAACAAATTTTAGATCCCAATCGTATAATGTATTCAACTTTTAGATTCTAAATCACTAGTTTTTTTCACCTTTTGGAAATGACCAACTTGGTTTGTGCTATCAACAAGATGTGCAGCCTTTCCAAAGAAGGTATGAACACCAGTAGCAATAACAACTGCCTCGATTTCGCCTTGCTTGACAGTGGAACCAGAGAAAACTTGTTCACCAGGTTGCTTTGTGACTGGTAAGGACTCACCAGTGAGTGCAGCCTGATCAATCTTAAGGGGATCACCCTCGAGAAGACGAGCATCGGCTGGGATAATATCTCCCAACTTAACACTAATCAGATCACCTGGAACCAAGATTGAAGCTTCCTCCTCCGACCATTTTCCATCTCTCAAAATCTGAGAACCACATTCTCAAGATTATCATCCATTGCACATTGAGAAATAATCACCAAATGTAAAGAATTTTTACACCATCGGTTAAAAAGTGTAATATAACATGTCGTTGCAAGCAGTGGCGAAGCCAAAAATTCAATAAGGATGTTCAGAATTCGTACACCCTTCGCCAGTGGGCTATGCAAGGGTGTTCAAAGTCTATTTTTTTATCGATAACAAGTAATTTTTTTATCCTATACACAGTATAATTTTTCGGCGAAGGGTGTTCAGTTGACCATCCTTGGCCACGCATAGCTTTGCCCCAGGTTGCAAGTAAGTTATCTTATTTTTCAGGTTACAAAACTCACTTTTTATAAACAGTTGGTTACCGATATTTATCTAGTAGGTGATTTGATAGTGTAACAATTCTTTTATACCGTCAGTGTATAGACGTTAAACTCATTACGACAAATCATGAAGAGTCAAGGGATACCTTAGTTTTGGGAGCAAGATTAGCCATAAGGGCAGCTGCAGCATTTCCAGCATTGTTTTCTTCAATGAAACTGATAGTAGAGTTGATAATAAGCAAGACCACAATACCTACAAAGTCTGGCCAATCCGGTGGTTTTCCCTGCATTGTTTCAAAATCTCATCTTTAATAATTATTTTTCATTTGTCATAAGCAAGAAAAATAGAAGGATTAAGGTGTATTTGATATGACGAAAAATATTTTTCGGAAAAATAAGAAAATATTTCTCACTTTTAGATGAAAGTTATCTTCCTTCACAGTTATCTCAAAGCTTAACATCATATCACGACTCTAACCAACAGTTAGACATTATTATTAATCTTTAATATTCAAGAGTTTCATCAAACACTATATGGTTTGCCGAAATTATTCTGAATCTTTAATAAATATATTTTTTTTACAAAAGTATATTTTTAAAAATAAGTCATTCTAAAAATTGACTTTCATCATAACAAGCACAACTGGAAAAAAAAAAAAAAAGGGGGGGGGGGGGGGGGGGAGGGGGGTGGTTATATTTTTAATCTTTTATTACCCCTCCATTTGCCAAGGCAATGGACATGATAGCAGCAGCTTCCATGACCCATGAGAGAGGATTCCACATGAACCCCAAGAATTTAAGGACCTTATTTTCCTGTAATAAATAACAAAAAAAAAAAAATTAGAGCTTATTTAACCTTTTTTTTTTAAAATTATAAAATGAAGTTTAGCAAACAGTGAAAAATAAAAATCATATATACCTTTTTCTCTTCAAGTTTGTTATGGCCAAAAATTTGAAGTCTATTTTGGCCTTCTTCATTTGTCAAACCCTCTCTGCTACATTTCAGGATCTGGAAAACTTCTTCCACCGGAATATTTTCCTGCATGGGCATGCAATATCATTTTTCACCTTTCAAATCAAAAAACGAAAAAAGAAAAAGAAAAATACATCTATTCTTTTGTAGTTCCATTTTGCATTCAACATTATTTTCAATGGTCAGTGTAAAAACATTTTTTGATATGCTTAGTGATTGTGCATGCAAAATTTGGTCTGGTTATACATGCGCATTACATGCAGTGTCGGATCCAGGAATTATAACGAAATGATTCAGAAAATTATAAGAATGTCACACTATGGATTCGAACATAGGATTCAAAGCCTATGACTAAATTAAAATTTGAATCATCTTTCATATTGCACGGAAAGCTTCCCTTATGTTAATGGTATGTAAACTTTATATTTCTACAAAAAAAAGTTGTTTTCACCCTATTATCCTACTATATGCAGAGGTGAATCCAAGATTCAGATAATGAATTCAAAATGAGTATGAATTTATATCTTACTAAAAATATATAAATATATATACATTTTAAAATACTTTCTATATATGTATGCATAATTCGAGACAAAAATATTAGATTCAGTTGAATCAGCAAAACCCGTCCTGAGTCCACCCAAACCAAATGCAATGCACTTAGAGAAATGTGAGAGGGGAGAATTTACTTACAAGATCAACTTGCTCATTTCTAATATCTTCTAAGGATAAATTGGACGCCATGATGATTTATACACAAGAAAAAGAGGGACTAAGACAAGCAATTAATAAAAGTGAGATTTCAACAAGGAAGAAGGAAAGAATGAAGAGAAATCTATTTTAATAGAGAAATCACTCAATCTTCTCCCTCATTTAGGCTCACTCTCTTTTGGACACTCTTAATTCAACACAATTCCTCTTTCTCACTCCCTCTTTTGATTAATCAACCCATATAATATGTTAACTAATGCTAATGAGTTTTTGTAAGAGGGGTTGGCTCGCTAATTGACCCCTTAATCACCCGTTTATATCTAAACACCCTTGGTAATCCTATAAACAAGGAGAAGCCATGAGAATTATTGCAACAAATTCTCTCCATTAGTTTCTTTGGAGAATTGGCATTTTGTCCGAATTTCTTGTTTTGCTTGTCCTAAAAAGGTGTCACACCATAAAACTTACATCTTTCTCTCTCTTTCGTTCTCTTCTATTTTTACTATCTTTACAACCATAAATTTAACTTCTCTTTTATAATAATATTGTAGGAGACTCCAAAAAATTAGCGGCTAAAATCAAATTTTAATAAGAAGGGTTATACTTTTTTTATTAGTATATATACGGGTGAAAATCATTTACCCTTCCCAACTTTGTGTTAAAAATCAAACTCCCCCCTCAACTTTGAACAATAATCATTCTCCCCCCTTTATCCTACACAATACCTTTTTTGCCCTTGAATTTTTAATTTCCTCCTCAATTCAATACTTTTTTATTATATGATATTTTTTTTTATAGTTTTAGCTATAACTTAAATTATGCAATACCTATTATAAATTGTAATTAGAGTTCATTAAAATTATAAGTAGAATAAGTAATTAGAGTCAATCAAAACTTATCTTTATGTTTATGTACTCATACTATGCTTCTGCACTTGATTGTGCAGGCTTTGAGGCAGGTGCATCTGGCCATCAGTCCGGCGNGGATTGAACTTGTGAGCTAAGATAACTTGGGGTGTTTTTCAATCCTCTTATATGAAAAACTCGGATTGAACTTGTGAGCTAAGAAATTAATGAACTCTATTCTCTTAGCTCACAAATTTTAATTTCTTAGCTCACAAGTTCAATCCGAGTTTTTCACATAAAAGGATTGAAAAACACCCCAAGTTATCATAGCTCACAAGTTCAATTCGAAATAAAAAAATAAAAAAAAAAGGTATTTTTCAATCCTCTTGTGATGACCCAAAAGGTCATCACTTGTTTTTAAATTTAATTCTGTGCTTCCGAGGCCTTGAAAACCTCTTTTAGCCTCGCCTCAATTTGCGTGCGCAGTCCGGGCGCATAGCCGGAAAGCTTAAATATAAAAAATTTGTGAAAAATGGTAAAATTTGGTTATAAAATGAGTTATTTTGACTTCGGTCAACGTTTTGGGTAAACGGACCTGGACCCGTGATTTGACGATCCCGGAGGGTCCGTAGGAAAATATGAAACTTGGGCGTATGCCCGGAATCAAATTCCGAGGTCCCAAGCCCGAGAAATGAATTTTTGAAAGAAATTATTTTCTGAAATTGTTTAAGAAAATTTGAAATGAAATTTGATTAGAACATGTTAGTATCGGGCCCGTATTTTGGTTCCGGCGCCCGGTACAGGTCTTATATATGATTTGAGATGTTTCTGTGAAACTTGGTGAAAAACGAACGTCGTTTGACGTGATTCGGACCTAAAGTTGATGTTTTATGAAGTTTGAGAAAAATCCTTTGATTTTGAGGTTTAATTCGTTGTTATTGAGGTTATGACTACAGCACCGGTGTTGGTTTTGCCCACAGGTTCAGGGCCTTATACAGTTTATTGTGATGCTTCTCGTATTGGACTTAGTGCAGTATCGATGCAGGATGGCAAGGTCGTTGCCTATGCTTCGCGGCAGTTGAAGATTCATGAGAAGAACTATCCGGTTCATGATTTGGAGTTGGCAGCCATTGTCCACGCATTGAAGATTTGGAGGCATTATATGTACGGCATGGCGTGTGAGGTGTTCACGGATCACAAGAGTCTTCAGTATTTGTTCAAGCAAAAGGAGTTGAATTTGAGGCAGAGAAGGTGGTTGGAGTTGTTGAAGGATTATGATATCACCATCTTATATCATCCGAGAAAGGCCAATGTGGTGGCCAATGCTTTGAGTAGAAGTCAGCCAGTATGGGCAGTCTTGCTTATATTCCGGTCGGTGAGAGACCGCTTGCTTTGGATGTTCAGGCTTTGGCAAATCAGTTCGTGAGGCTGGATGTTTCTGAGCCCAGTCGTGTGTTAGCTTGCACTGTCGCTCGTTCTTCATTATTGGAGCGTATCCGGGATCGGCAGTATGATGATCCCCATTTGTGTGTCCTTAGAGACACGGTGCAGCGCGGAGGTGCCAAGCAAGTTACCATAGGTGATGATGGAGTTTTGAGATTGCAGGGTCGAGTTTGTGTGCCTAATGTGGATGGGCTCCGAGAGTTGATTTTAGAGGAGGCCCATAGCTCCCGGTCCTCTATTCATCCGGGCGCCGCAAAGATGTATCAGGATTTGCGGCAGCATTATTGGTGGCGGAGAATGAAGAAGGATATCGTAGCATATGTGGCTCGTTGTTTGAATTGTCAGCAGGTTAAGTATGAGCATCAGAGGCCTGGTGGTTTATTTCAGAGGATTGAGCTTCCCGAGTGTAAGTGGGAGCGGATCACTATGGATTTTGTTGTTGGACTCCCGCAGACTCGGAAGAAGTTCGACGCCCTATGGGTCATTGTTGATAGGCTGACCAAGTCAGCACATTTCATTCCTGTGGCAGTCACCTATTCTTCTGAGAGGCTAGCTGAGATCTATATCCGGGAGATTGTTCGCCTTCATGGTGTGCCCGTGTCTATCATTTCGGATCGAGGTACGCAGTTTACCTCGCGCTTCTGGAGAGCAGTTCAGCGAGAGTTGGGCACACGGGTTGAGTCGAGCACAGCATTTCATCCCCAGACGGACGGGCAGTCCGAGCGGACTATTCAGATTTTGGAGGATATGCTTCGAGCTTGTGTTATTGACTATGGAGGCTCGTGGGATCAATTTTTGCCTTTGGCGGAGTTCGCCTACAACAACAGCTACCAGTCGAGTATCCAGATGGCTCCTTATGAGGCCTTGTATGGTAGGCGGTGTCGGTCTCCGGATGGATGGTTTGAGCCGGGGAAGGCTCGGTTGTTGGGTACGGATCTGGTTCAGGATGCCTTGGACAAGGTCAGGATCATTCAGGATAGGCTTCGTTCAGCTCAGTCCAGGCAAAAGAGTTATGCCGACCGCAAGGTTCGAGATTTGGCTTTCATGGTCGGTGAGCGGGTATTGCTTCGAGTGTCGCCTATGAAGGGCGTGATGAGATTTGGGAAGAAGGGAAAGTTTAGCCCTAGGTACATTGGTCCGTTTGAGATTCTTGATCGAGTGGGAGAGGTGGCTTATAAACTTGCATTGCCGCCGAGCTTATCAGTCGTGCATTCAGTGTTTCATGTGTCCATGCTTTGGAGGTATCACGGGGATCCATCCCACGTATTAGATTGCAGCACTGTCCAGTTGGACAAGGACTTGTCTTATGAGGAGGAGCCAGTAGCTATTTTAGACCGGCAGGTTCGTCAGTTGAGGTCGAAGAGTTTCCCTTCTGTTCGTGTCCAGTGGAGAGGTCAGCCCCCTGAGGCATCGACCTGGGAGTCCGAGTCCGATGCGGAGCCGTTATCCCCATCTTTTTCCCGACTCAAGTACTTCCTTCTTATGTCCGTTCGAGGACGAACGGTTGTTTTAGAGGTGGAGAATGTGATGTCATCACTTGTTTTTAAATTTAATTCTGTGCTTCCGAGGCCTTGAAAACCTCTTTTAGCCCCGCCTCGATTTGCATGCGCAGTCGGGGCGTAGCCGGAAAGCTTAAATATAAAAAATCTGTGAAAAATGGTAAATTTTGGTCATAAAATGAGTTATTTTGACTTCGGTCAATGTTTTGGGTAAACGGACCCGGACCCATGATTTGACGGTCCCGGAGGGTCTGTAGGAAAATATGGGACTTGGGCGTATGCCCGGAATCGAATTCCGAGGTCCCAAGCCCGAGAAATGAATTTTTGAAAGAAATTGTTTTTTGAAATTCTTTAAGGAAATTTAAAATGAAATTCGATTAGAACATGTTAGTATCGGGCCCGTATTTTGGTTCCGGCGCCCGGTACAGGTCTTATATATGATTTAAGATGTTTCTGTGAAATTTGGTGAAAAACGGACGTCGTTTGACGTGATTCGGACCTAAATTGCTAAGTTGATGTTTTATGAAGTTTGAGAAAAATCCTTTGATTTTGAGGTTTAATTCGTTGTTATTGAGGTTATTTTACTGATTTGATCGCACGGATAAGTTCGTATGATGTTAAGTTAGTACGTGTGTTTGGTTAGGAGCCCCGAGGGCTCGGGTGTGTTTCGGGAAGTTTTAGACTTAAGAAAAATTGCAGAAAACACTGCTGTTGCACCAGTTCTGGTGTAACCGCACCTGCGGTCCTTTGGCCGCAGATGCGAACACGCAGGTGCGCACAGTGGGTCGCAGATGCTGTCTTGCTTCGCAGATGCGGATAATTTTCCGTAGATGCGGTTCCGCAGAAGCGGGCCTTTTCTCGCAGGTGCGGCCCCAGCGGGGCCTAGCCATTTCCGCAGAAGTGCCCACTTTTCCGAAGGTGCGGTGGCGCAGATGTGACCCCTGAACCGCAGATGCGAAAGTCGGGCAGTGAGTCTTTTTAAAAACATAACTTCAGTGCTTTTCTTTCAAACTGTTGTATGTGGTAATCTTAGTAGTCCGTGAATGATGTGACACCAGTTTCTGGGTAGAGACATATGTGGATTTTCTTGTCATTTTGGTTCATTTTGTCTAAGTCTTCCGCTTAAATCTCATATTCCGCTGTTATTTAAATGTTTATCACTTGTTATTGTATGTCGTAAAAAGGATTAAAACAAAAGAGTTAAGAATTTATGACTTCGTGGCTTTCCTAGCTTCTACGAGTAGGCGCCATCACGACTCTCGAGGGTGGAAAATCCGGATCGTGACACCTCTTATATGAATTTTTAGCTCCGTCGCTAAGAAAATATAACTTAAATGTATATTTAATATGCATTACATTAAATAAGAATCATAAAGATAAGGTAATTTTAATTGACTCTGATTACTTATTCTACTTATAATTTTAATGAACTCTAATTACAGTTTATAATAGATATTACATAATTTAAGTTATAGCTAAAACCATAAAAAATATCATATAATAAAAAAGTATTGAATTGAGAAGGAAATTGAAAATTAAAGGGCAAAAAAGGTATTGTGTAGGATAAAGGGGGGAGAATGGTTATTGTTCAAAGTTGAGGGGGGAGTTTGATTTTTAACACAAAGTTGGGGAGGGTAAATGATTTTCACCCGTACATATACACACATATATGCAAAAAATTTAGTCTTGCCATTTTTTCATACTTGTTGTTTATAATATATATTCTTAAATGACATAAAGTCTTTAACTTCACGTAGTAATATTATTATTTATATTAGAAAAAGGTAATTCAAATAAATGAGATGTTAGACATGTATTTACAATATGTTACCTTTGATATTGTTGTAAAAAATATATTTACTAATATTAAGATTTAAGTAGTTTAATTCAAAGTTTTAAAAATATTTTTACTGCTAAAGAGTAGACATCTTTATTTTTTACAAATGTACTTTTTTATTTTTTTTTCTACAAACATTAATATTTTTTTAATTTGAAATAAAATTATAATATCCAACAATATTAGAAAATTTGGGGACGTAAATCAAGGCTTTACTGGTCTTTTACTAGAGTCACTTCTCCAAAGGACATTCTCAATCAAATTTATAGAGTCTCAATTAAGATAAGACAACAATGGCAAGAACATTAAAAGGCAATAATTGTATCATTCAGTTACCAAATGTGAATGAAGCTGGTTGAACAGTACGTTCATGGTGAGGCTGTAGTTTGTAAATAATTGTTGATCATCAATGAGGGACAGCTCAACAGAACCGGTGGCCTAAAACCAAAATATAATAAAAAAAACCTGATACTTCTTTTATAAAATTCATATAATATTGAGACACAAAAAAATACATGAGTTTTATCAAGTAGTGATAGCGAAACTCATGATGTATGGGTTAGGCGCACGTCATATCGTATTGAATTCTTCCCTTAAGTAAAAATAGTGAAGGGATGAGCCAATTATCTATCATGTTTTGAACCTTGCGACATTTGTCTGGGAGATTTCTTAATTAAAAAAGATAAGACACAAAAGAACTTGCTTTCCAATATGTGGATCAATCAAATGTGACAAAAAGGAATAGTTAATTAGGAGAATTTGAGTTGAAATTAGAAAGTAAAATCGTAAGAAACATGAAAAGACTATACATAAAGAAAGAAAAATAGAATTGATGAGAAGGTAAATATATTTTTAATTTAGTGAGAAAAAAAATTATCCTATTAACTCACTCAATCCTACATCTACCAAATTTTAAAAATTATTAAAAATTTGAAATCTCTTATTAATAATTATATAAATATAAATTATGGACTATATATTATATGATAATATAGTGGTGCTTCATATTTTTGGAGTCTTAAATATTTGGGGCCTAAGCCGCCCTTGATATTGTACGTGTTAGCTTTACGCACCTTGATTATTCCATTGGAGACTATTATCTACCATCAATATAGATATCGGATAATTTTATCTTCCAAAGTTTGGTTGAATGGGATCCATCACTTATCTTTTTTTTTTTTTTTGCTTATACTGGAATGTAAACTCTGGCATAATTTTTGTTCACTTTATTGACTATTAGGTCTCCTTGAGCCGAGGGTCTATCGGAAACAGCCTCTCTACTCCCTTGGGTAAGGGTAAAGTCTGTGTACACTTTACCTTCCTAGACCTCACTTGTGATTTTACTGGGTTGTTATTGTTGTTTGTTGTTCTATTGACCATTAGATCACATAGGGTCCTTAAATTTGGCTTCATATTGACAGGAAATGGACTCAAAAAATGTCTATGGTTTTCCTTTAAGTTTTTTTTTTGTGAAGTAATAATGAGTATTATATACAGTATTATCCTAAAATTTACCCTTTGTTCGAGCATGGAAAAATACTAAATATACTTTAATTAGTTAATAGTGAACATTTCAGCAGTTGTCGTTACTCTTTACTTGGTTGTTTGAACTTTTATCCCAATTGAAGTCAAAACTCTTTGGGAGTTTTTGTAGGAGATCAAGTTGTATCCACAAAGAGTTAACACCTTTGTAAACTCATACTTAGAGACTTTTGTCCAAGTCTACTGTATTTCTAGTTGCATGATTAATAAAAACAAGAGTTTTCTATTTTCTTCATCTCTAATTAAAGTATTACAAATAAATAAAAATTTTACGTAAAAATTGCACGGACGCCCTATTTGGTCACCCACATTTAACCTATATCTTTTTTTTTGTAAAGTTTTAACTTGTACCCACTTTTTAAACAACTTCAGCCCCCTTTCTCCTCCTCCTTCTCCTCCTTCGTTTTCTTCTTCTTCTTTCTTCTCATATTGAGGACAAGGTGCAGAAGGAAAAGATAATGTCAGAGTTCCTGTGCTCTCACCGAACCCTACAAGATTCTATAACTTCAAGCACTGCTGAGTGAGTCTCCGTTGAAATCATGTTCAGCGTCATGTGAAATTCCTGGATAAACAATACAATCAAGATAAGAACTCTATTAACATATACATACAAAACCAGTAGGAAACAATGTTCCAGACTTTTTTCTAGCAATAAGTTAGATGAGTGTTAGAAGTGGTTAGGTATTTGAAATTGAGTATCCTTGTTAGAAGCTTTTAAACTTTAGTTTATATAGTGCTGAAGTTTTTACAAATGAACTAAATAACTTCAGCATCTCCTGCTGAAGTTTTTGAAAAAGCTTTATGACAAAACTAATGAATCCAGGACAAAAAAAACTTCAGCTTATTTGGTGCTGAAGTTTTTACAAATGAACTAAATAACTTCAGCATCTTCTGCTGAAGTTTTAGAAAAAGCTTTATGACAAAACTAATGAATCCAGGACAAAAAAACTTCAGCTTATTTAGTGCTGAAGTTTTTACAAATGAACTAAATAACTTCAACATCTCCTGCTGAAGTTTTTGAAAAAGCTTAATGACAAAACTAATGAATTCAGGACAAAAAAGCTTCAGCTTATTTAGTGCTAAAGTTTTTACAAATGAACTAAATAACTTCAGCATCACAAAACTTCAGCTACTAGAATGTTTATCAACAATTACAAATAAAAACTTCAGCAAATGGAGAACAAAACTTCAGCACTAGAATGCTTAAGTTCAGCAATTATAAACAAAAACTTCAACACACTTGGTTCAACAATTTTTGCTACTTCAGGCCCGTCTACTAGAATGCTGAAGTTTGCGTGATTGCCTCTGCTACTTCAGGCCGTATGCTGAAGTTACGCGAAAAAGTTGGTGCGCTTGCAATTTTTTTTGCAAAGCGGGTACAAGTTAAAACGTGACTCAAAAAGCGGGTATAGATGCAAATGCCCCCACTTCTACACCTTTTTGAGATTCAGTCTTTTATTACTCAGCCAATTTTAGCAGGTGGTAAGAAAATACACTTGTGACTTATTGAGTTTTCGCGGTCCCAAAAAAACATTTACAGTCAAACCTCTCTATATCAGTCATCCTTTATAATAACTCTTTACTATAACAGCTAAGTTTTTCTTGGAACCAATTTCTCATGTTATGTTATAATATATGTTTTCTACAACAGCACTTCATTATAACAACCAAAAAATAACGGAATAAATGAGACTGTTATAGAGATGTGATAGAAAGGTTTGAATGTATTACCATCATGCCAGTTAATTGCACTATATAGAGCCACCTATTTTTGCAAGAAATACTAGATAATTACTGTTTATACTTTGTTTTCAGCTTTCTCGTTGAGAATGTGGAGATCAACAAAAACCAAATTGTCTATATGAACAGCAATGAAGATTTAACCAAAGACAGTTGCTTTATGGCAGTATCCTTCAGTTTTGACACTAGGTTGGGAGTGAAAATGCACAAATCAAAACCTAAGCTCTCTTTTTGAATTATGATAGCACCTTGACATACAGATTTGCCTATTTACTCAGAAGTCGTGCACAATCGCTTGCAAGTTCAACCCAACGTATTGTTTAATGACATTAACAAACAAAATCATAGGTCTCACATTAATGCCTATGAAATTTCCATTTTTTCAATAAAGTTTGTAACTTTTTGGGATAAAAATGAATGTTGCGACCAGCATCGTGTTTGAAAAAAACGAAGGGAAGCAAGAATAATACACCAATCAGATTCACTGAGAAGTTACTTGAGCATTAAACAAAATTCTAACTCTAGGCACAGTAGAACCAATTGCTGTATGCAATCATAGTCCAGAATACATTTTAAGTATCGCACAGTTCCAGCCTTCTCTGTGTTAAAACAGGGGATTGAACTTCCACCTGGTGATCGAGCCTACCCCATGCATTGCAGCAACAACATGCCCAATATTATCCCACACCGTGGGGTCCGGGGAGGGTAGTGTGTACGCAGACCTTACCCCTACCTTGTGGGATAGAAAGGCTGTTTCTAATAGACCTTCGGCTCAGGAAAGATACGCCAATGCATTGCAAAATTCAAAATCCCAGCAAAACCCTCTCCACTTCTATACCTTGTGTTAAAGAGACCCAGTCCCGCCTAAAACTTAGGGAAAAAGAGCAAAACTATTTGAAAGGGCAATACAATGTATGGAAGCTCTGACCAAGTCAAGAGGACCAGTACAATCAAATTGATCAAACAATAATCTGAGACCCCTATATAAAGCTTGCTGAGAAGAGTCAATCATGCTACTCTTTCAGAAATTCAGATGTCTATGCAATCTAATGTATTAGTCCTTGCCTCAAAATTCTTGCAATGTAAAGTAAATAGATAGGCAGGGCTGGTATATTCTAGGTGGTCGTTTGGTACATTGGTGGGATAAACAAGGATATCCCATGGGATGGGATATTCCATGGAATTAGCTACCAACACCATTCTATGGGATAGCTAATCCCACCATTATAGCGTAAAACACCCACAATTAGATAATACCTATAACCAAACATACGATAAATACAATCTCAAATTCTATTCCGGGATTATTATCCATATCCCTTGTACCAAACAACCCCTAAAGATTATACAGTTTGTGCCTTGTCCCCTGCATTTCCATGTCATGCCTATTAGATGGAACATATCAATCTTCCCATGATGCATAATGCTTACTGGCTAGCCAGTTAATTGAATTAACTGAGTAAACCTGAAACCCCTCTCGCACCAATGAACGATGAGAGCCCAAGCTGGTTTAAAAGGCCCTACACCATCAATTACCCAGCAGGCAAATGCTTGGTTAGCACTAGTTGAATTGATTCTCAAACCCGCCCTAGCCTTGGCTAGACTATCTAAGTCAAAAAGAAAAAACTGAAAATTAAAACGAAACTAATATAATTGCTCTTCATCAAAAAAGAAACTAGTATTATTGGGCGGTTCCAAAGGGTTTATGACCTAATAATTGATGTAAACACCATTACTCTGCAAGCACATACCACCAGCCACTAATGAGCAGGTAATCAATGTGCCAAGTAATCCCAGATTGAGAGTCTTAGCTAGTTAAGCATTTGGCCAAAAAATTTAGGTCTCAAACAAGTCAAACTTTTGGTCAATTCACTTACAAACACTCAGAAGGTAAAATGGACTAGCAGAACCTTATAAATTGGAAAAACAAATAAATCGTACAAGTAAACATCCACTATGGTGCTTTAACTATAGAGTAATTTTCATTCTAAAAAGGCCCCCAAGCTGCTACTTAGGCTTGCTTTAATGGCAGAGACACTTTATTCCTCTTTACAGCAAATGCAAAACTGTCTAAAGGCAAGTTAGTCCGACTAAAAGCTTCTTTTCTTTTTCTCTATGAATAAAGACCTAGCTCTGTCTCCAAACTCATTGGCAGGTTACATTTTCCCAAATTATCTTTTCATTTTTCAATTCGTGCGCAACAGTTCCCGAGCAAAGTTTTTCCACTTTCTCCAGCAAAACATCACCTAATTAAGCTACCTTCAACTTAATATTGAAACCTAAAAAAGCAACAAAACAGAACAAGCGACTATGCTACTCCCTACTTGTTAATAGTAATCCTGGAAATAATACTCCAATTCAAGAGAAAACTTTAGCTATCACTATACTGATAAGTTCAATCCTCTCAATTCATACCATGAACATAACTCAAAAAAATAACTGAACTTAAAGTAAAACTAACCAGGAGCCTCCGGTACCCTCGCAACAACCAAACCAAAACCTAGTATATAGTCATATCCTTGCTTCTTCTTTGCATTTCTTCACCACTGAGTTACTCATTACCTCTTCTCAAAAAAATTTGTTTCTTTATTTCATTTCTTGTCAATCATGCTTTCCTTTTATACACAAACATTCTAACAATATCATAGGTAAATTCTAGTGTTTTTTCTTATGGAAAGGAAATTGGTCTGGGACCAAACTTATGACTAACCGGTCTTCGAAACTCAGGGATAACGAGCCAGCTCCTCTACCTTTATACACTTAATACAAAGCTTAGTCCACATGGCAAAGGGCTTGATCAGGCTAATTCTAGCATAGAGCTAAGCATATAGGAAAATTTTGACCACACAAATTCCACTTTTCACCAATGCTGCCACACAAGTGAAAATCACATACAGATTATTCAATGCATGAAAGTAATCAACAAATACCACCATTAAACCAGCATTAAAACATCTAGAATTAACCAGAAATAAACTCATAAACCGTCATTCAATGTATAAACTCCATTGAAATTAAAACACATCATGTTTCATCACAAAACAAGGACATAATCCAACAAGTTTTTTCATTAGAATCATGAATAAAGCTCGACTCTTCCACCTTAAAACCCTAGCTTGGTTCTACGCCAGTGCCTGCGCTTAGCATTGTACCTGAAAAAACAAAATCAAATTTTCATTAGCGAAATGAACAAAATATAATTTCATTAGTGAAACAAACATAAATCAGCAAAAAAAATATTAAATTTTTTTACTGCAAATTGAAATACCTGATAGTGTTATCAGTCCTCATACGAATCCAGTAAGGAATGGGCCTGTTTTGCCTCTGCTTCTTCGCCAGTTTCTTCTTAATCATAAATGTCTTATGTGACGGCTACATAAGAAAAATATTGGAACTAAATCAGTAAATAAAATTACGAGCTTACATTTGTATTGATTAGAATATTTCTTAGTAGAATCGTACCATTTTCACCGGTTGGAGGTTCTCGACGATAAGCTCTGAAGCTGCTTGAAGTTGTGAAGCCCTAAGGAGGAAAAAAACCCTAATTTGTGAGGTTATATACTGGTGCATAACGAGGCCCAGTGGGTTGGAATTTACTTTTGGGCCAAATTTCGAGTGATCCAATGAGTAAAGAGGATTGATTTACGCAAATGTCTCTTTTTTAGGCCATTAATTAGATTTTGCCCATATTTGAAAAGTTATGTAAATAGCCCTCAAAAATGGGTGAAAATTATTTACCCTCCCTAACTTTGTGTTAAAATCAAACCCCCCCCCCCCTCAACTTTGAACAATAATCATTCTCCCCCCTTTATCGTACACAATATCTTTTTTGCCCTTGAATTTTCAATTTCCTCATCAATTCAATACTTTTTTATTATATGATATTTTTTTTATGGTTTTAGCTAGAGGTGTTCACGGTTCGGTTTGGTCGGTTTTTGATTAAAACCAAAACCAAACCAATTTAATCGGTTTTTAAAATTTTAAAACCAAAACCAAACCAAATTAAATACAAACCATCGGTTTGATTGTTGTTGGTTTGGTTCGATTTTTCGGTTCTTAGTAAGCTAATGATAAGTCGATAATATTAAAACAACGCTAGACAACAATCTGAAAATAATTTGCCAAATTTATGCTTTTTATATATTTCTTTGAGAACTGAAAGTTTATTTACATCTTTATATGAAAAGAATGAACAAAAAACAAACTAAAAGTTTGCTTTCTGAAGCTTTAGCCATTGTTGTCTTGCAATTTGAATGTGCTTTCTTTACTCTTGTGGTGGTTTTTTTGTAACTCTTCTTTTAGGCAAAAGTATGTGCGGAGGTTAGAGAATTAGAGTTTATTAATGAAAAGAAAATTGGTCGAATCCTATTGTTTTGGGCTGCAATCTTTTAAGATATAATAGGATAAACCAAAATTCAAAATAACAATTAAAATTATTAACAAAAAGATATTATATTTGTATATAAATAATTATTAAATTTTGTATATAATTAATCGGTTTGGTTCGGTTTATTTTTCGGTTTTTTAAAATAGAACCAAAACCAAACCAAATATTATCGGTTTTTAAAATTTAAAACCAAAACCAATCCAAATCAAAAAAAATATCGGTTTACTTAATCGGTTTGATTCGATTTTCGGTTTGGATCGGTTTTCCGTCAAACCGTGAACACCCCTAGTTTTAGCTATAACTTAAATTATGTAATATCTATTATAAATTATAATTAGAGTTCATTAAAATTATAAGTAGAATAAGTAATTAATTAGAGTCCAATAAAATTACCTTATCTTTATGGTTGTTATTTTAATGTAATGCATATTAGATATATATTTAAGCTATATTTTCTTAGCGACAGAGCTAGAAATTCATATAAGACGATTGAAAAATACCCCAATTTTTTTATTATTTCGGATTGAACTTGTGAGCTAAGATAACTTGGGGTGTTTTTCATATAAGAGGATTGAAAAGCACCCCAAGTTATCTTAGCTCACAAGTTCAATCCGAAATTAAAAAAAAATTGGGGTATTTTTCCATCCTCTTATATGAATTTCTAGCTTCGTTGCTAAGAAAATATAACTTAAATATATATTTAATATGCATTACATTAAAATAACAATCATAAAGATAAGGTAATTTTAATTGACTCTGACTACTTATTCTACTTATAATTTTAATGAACTCTAATTACAATTTATAATAGATATTACATAATTTAAGTATAGCTAAAACCATAAAAAAAAATATCATATAATAAAAAAGTATTGAATTGAGAAGGAAATTGAAAATTCAAGAGCAAAAAAGGTATTGTGTACGATAAAGGGGGAGAACGATCATTGTTCAAAGTTGAGGGGGGAGTTTGATTTTTAACACAAAGTTGGGGAGGATAAATGATTTTCACCCGGAATTTCGAACAACATTAAACTCGGGTATGTTTGCTATAAAATATAAAATTGTAGTATAACCGTTCGTAATACTTTTTAAAATTTTAGATCGTAGCTTTATATTTTCTTATACGATTTCAATTTGCTCAAAAATGATATTAAAAGGTCCATCAATTACGAAATCATCTACTGAGCCATTGATCCAAAAAGGGACAATAATGAAAATTTCAAGAACAACTTTTGTCTGTTGTTAACCCATGGGTTGATGTTTTTGGGTATATAAAGCAAATGATGAGCCTCTCAAACCATAATAAATACTTCCTCGGATTCATTTTAAGTGATTTTTTTGATATTTTTTGTGGTTCATAATATTTGATTTTTTCAGATATTAAAAAAAAAATTAACTTCTTCTTTCCAAAGTTGCTCTTGGAGTAAAGAGCCTAGGAGTAGTTTGTTATATTTTCAATGAACAAATTAAGGTTAATATGGTCAATTTCATTGTTAATTAATGTTAAAAGGTGAATTTTTTAATATATGTGAAAAGAGCCAAAAAAATCACTTAAACTGAACTAAAGGGAGTGTTAAATAGGTGTTTGGACTATTTTGAGTTAAATTGTAAAAATAATTTAAATTGAAGTTGAATAGTAAAAAATTGTAAGAGTTTGATATAAACTTGAAGTTTTCTTTTTTTTTTTTTTTGTTTTGGTAGAAAAAGATAGTTTATTAGAAACTTGTTAGGAGAGTTACAGTACATTGTCCTCCCATGGGAAGCAGACATATTTATACTAGTACTAGAACTATTCCAGCCAAAAGATGGCATAGTAGAGTTTTCAAGAATAGCCAAATTATTTAAAACAATAACATTAGTGGTATTGATCCTAGTAGTAAGGATGCCTTCTTTATCTGCTTGGATTACATATGTTAGGAACTCTGGTATGGATGGATAGACTTGGGAATAGTAGACATTGGCTTGCTTAACTCCTTGTTGTGCTAGTTCATATATTACTTGGTTTCTTTCTCGAAAGTTATGTTGGATTGGTGGATTCCCCAACCTTCTCAGCCAGTATTTGCAAGCAGAGATTAGTGCATTATAGGGTGGATAATTTGAAGTTTCAAGTAGGGTTGGTATGGATGTTGAGTCCGTTTCAATTTGAAGGTGGATCAAGTTGTGATCATTTGCTAGTTGCACTCCATATCATAATGTTTGGAGTTCCATGAATAGCGGAGTAGGACCATAAATGGTTTTGCTGAATCCTAGTATCCAATTCCCATTACTATCTCTAAATACGCCCCCTATACCCCCTTACATAAATTTCACAGCAAATGCCCCGTCAATATTAAGCCGAGAAATTCAAAAATAGCCAGATTTACCACTGGTCCTTGAAAAATAGCCAAGTTTCAAAAGTCATTGAAATTTAGCCACTTTAAATCTGAGCGAAAATACTGTTCAAAATCCGGAAAAATACGCCCGCAAATTTTACGGGAGTTCCAGCATAAGTATGCTTGAACTCCCGTAAATTTTACGGGAGTTCCAGGATAACTATGCTGGAACTCCCGCAAATTTTACGGGAGTTCAAGCATAATTATGCTGGAACTCCCGCAAATTTTACGGGAGTTCCAGCAAGTATAATTGTCCAGTATAATATACTGGAGTTTGGAGCACTGGTGCTCCAGTCTCCCGCAAATTTTACAGGAGTTAGCAAAGTATACCGGTCCAGCATAATATGCTGGAGTTCGTACACAAATGCACCAGAACTCCCGTATATTATACTGGACCGGTCCCTGTTGCAGCAAAATAGTGGCTATTTTTCATTGACCAGTGTGAAAACTGGCTATACCATAATATTTGGGTCGTGGAAGGGGGGTGCGACTTTGCTAATACTGTTAGAGGTCTATCCAGATTGTCAAAAGTGATGTTATTACAATGGAGGTATTTAAGACTTCTAGAGATTACAAGGTTTCGATTAACAAGTTGGCAAAGTCTGTGGAAAGTGTTCATATTCCTGTTCATCCACAAACTTGAAGTTCAATAAATAGTTGAACCTCACTACAAAATATAGGTGGAAGTTGAGTATATGTGTGAAATACCTAAGATAATGAGGCTTATTATTACGCTTACTATCTCAAAAAGAATGATGTATCAATAATGTAAGAGTCAAACTCATCATTGTTTTTACTTCTTAAAAAAAAAAAAAGATATAGCGAAATACAAGAGTCCAACACATCTAAACATTTTTTTTTTTTTGTGTCTGTATAAATTATAAATTAGTTTCTTAAAATTTTTAAATAAAAAACATTCTCATAGTTGAATGTGAAAAATATATATTGTTCTTGTTTGGCAGCCATCTTATAAGGATGATGCTTCTCCCGTGCCTTATCAATATATTTGAAGAATATAAAAGTACTACAACTTATAACTATTGCGATTAAAAATATTCTTAACGAATTGAAAAATCAAAGCCAAAGAAAATAATTTCCCTTGAATAATAATATGCCGATAATATCTCATGACAAGATAGATAATTTGATGAGTAATTTTTTTCTATGTTTAATATGATTAACCAAAACAATCAGTGTGTTGTGATGTATGAAAGCAGAGAAACCTTGGGCAGATGTAATCAAAAATTGACATGGGATACATACTAAAGCTAAAGATCAAACCTCCATTAAATAATATTAGATATCTCATATTAGCATCCTGAAAGTAAGAAATTCCAATCGATGATCACATATTTCTTTTGAAAGAGTGGAGTGATCTTTTGACAACTAATCAAATTTTATATAATTTTAGAAAAACTTCAAAGGTTGATTCAAAGTAATCTTGGTCGGAGATGAATGTACAACAAATCATTTTACAAAAAAAAAAAAAAAAAAAAAAAAAGGACAAAACAAACGTGTCAATTGCTCAGAAATTGCAATTTCTTTTTGTTCGAAGCATAGAAATGAATTTTCGCTTGCAACAATAGAGAATTAAAATCAAGGTTAGGAGATTTAGAACTTTATAAAACCTTTATATTAAATCGCTTTGACGAATGACTAATAAATCGCATTTGGTGAAAGCGAAATATAATTGTGAATCAGTTATAAATCGCATTAAATGAATGTGTCTTATAAATTGCAAAAGCGAATGCGACTTATAAATCGCATTAAAAGAATTCTACTCATAAATTTCAGTAAGAAAATTGTAGCAAATGCGATTAATAAACACGATAAATTAATGCGACTTATAAATCACAATAATAGAATGTGATTTATATATCGCAATAGTGGAATGCGACTTATAAATCGCACTCTTCGAATGCGGTTATTCTAATAAATTTTGACCTCCAGATAATGGATCTGGCCATTAGGCAAAGTAGAGGGCTTATATTCTGCTGAAGCGCAAACCTGTTTATTTAGAGTTAATATCCTAAAACCCCCTTAAACTATCATATTTTTGTCAGTCTTTTACTTAAACTATTCGGTGTCCCCAAAATCCCCTGAACTATATTGCCACTTGTATTAAAAAAAAAACTCGCCGTTGACCTGGCATAATATGTGTAGATACTTGCTTGGGAGCGCGCAATAGCTGAATAGTTTAAGTAGAAAACTGACAAAAACTTGATAGTTTAGGGGGATTTTAGGTTATTAACTCATTTATTTATCCAAAACAAACCAGGAGACCGAACCTATTTTGTTTGTACTTCTAGAATATTCTGATACAAGTTGAGAAGAGCAGTAACAGTGAAGCTGAATTGGCGGCCGACGTGGCAAGAGTTAGTTATGTTAGTTACAACCGGTTAGAGTTAGTTACAAGTTGCTTATTAATAACTACGTCTAGAATCATCAGCTGAGCAATATAGTTGATATATATGTAATTGGGAGATCACTTTTAAAGATAATACAATTCTCTCTTTTCTAAATTCTTCTTTCATTGAGCTATTTTCTCCATATTTCCTGATATAGTTGTCATCTTCTTCGAGCTTCGAGCTCCTAGATTGACTATTTTGTTAGATTCTACTGCATTACATCAATTGGTATCAGAGCTTCCTATCCTTGGCGCCTTCGATCATGACTCGTAGCAAAAATACAGAGAAACCTGTTGAAGAAATGGAGGAAAAATTAACAGCTATTCAATATCATTTGCAGAAGTTGATGGATGGAATGATGATTATAAATGAGCATAATGTGCAAACTGATAAGGAACTACTGGAATTGAAGGAAATCATGGGAGCTATGTATTAAAAAGGAAAGGAGAAAGAGCCAGTTGAAAGTACAAGAGGGGGGATGAATTGTATATTTTTAATCTTAATCTCTATTAGTTGACTGATTTTTTAATTAGTCGACTAGATGCAATAACCTAACAGTTATAATAACATAATATAAAATACAGAAAGTAAGTGCAGGAATTAAAGACACCAGAATTTTATACTGGTTCGGATTCAATGTGAATCCTAGTCCAGTCCCCTTGGGTTGCAAGGGAGTTCTCTTTAGTAAATGCGTTTCTTCTAGTACAATGGGAATGACGTGATAGTTCAGTTCCTATAACACTCGTCTCTTTTGATACAATGCCCCACCAGTGTTATACTCTCCTTTTTCTCTGACTTGTTACACAGTAGGTCTTAAAGAACTACAATGTTTGTTTGTAGTAGAACAAAGAGAGGATTTTTGGTTCGATCAAAGTATATTTGTCTAAGGCTTGATGTTGAGTATAAATACTTTGGTGAAGGCCGCTTGCTGACGAGACTTAACAACCCAAGATATTTGATCCTTGGAAAGAGATTGATTCTTTCCGAGAATAAGATTGCTAGTCGTTGCTCTTCCTTGATGAGAGGAAATTGACCGCTTTCCTTCTACAACTGTTGAAGATGAGGGTTTACTCCTTGATTGTTGATCCTTCCAAAATTAGCAGCTCAGCTAATCTTCTTACAGAATCTTCGATGCTTTTTGACTACTTCAATCTTCCGGATTAAATGTGTTGGCCTTGATTGGTGCCTTAAGTTTAGGCTTGCTTGATTCTTTCCATCGCAGCTGTCCATGATCTTTGTTGATTGATTCGTAATCTTTGCTGATTGATTTATTTCCTTAAGCATCCAGAGTGACTTCAGCAATCTCGTAGTAGCTACTTGATCTTCTCTAATTGATTTCCTGCACAAATATATTATTTGCATCATTAAAATTAGATCTAACAATCTCCCCCTTTTTGATGATGACAAAATAATATATATGTATAAACACCAGTTGATTTCCCTGTATTTTACTCTCCCTCAATATATGTATAAACACCAGTTGCCAAATTTTTGAATTAGTTCCTTTGTGTATTTGGTCTGACATATAAAGGTTCCTTCTTCAGATTGTTGAATTTGGAGTCCAAGGAAGAATGTTAGCTCTCCCATCATGCTCATTTCGAATTTACTTTGCATAAGATTTGAAAATTTCTTGCACATAAGAGGGTTAGCACTACCAAATATAATATCATCAACATAAATATGAATAATGAGATTACCTTCTAATGATCTTTTAATAAATAATGTAGTGTCTACTTTACCTCTTTTGAAGCCATGATCAAGAAGAAAAGAACTGAGTCTATCATACCAAGCACGTGGAGCTTGCTTTAGTCCATATAATGCCTTAGGGAGCTTGTATACATGGTAGGGAAACTTTGAATCTACAAACCCAGGCGGTTGTTTCACGTATACTTCTTCCTCAATAAATCCGATCAAAAAGGCACTTTTGACATCTATTTGAAACAACCTAAATCCTTTGAACAATGCATATGCTAGAAGAATTCGAATAGACTCCAAACGAGCTACTGGAGCGAAGGTTTCGTCATAGTCAACTCCTTCTTGTTGTGAATATCCCTGAGCAACTAGTCTGGCTTTATTCCTTAGATTCCACACCTGATGTTTATCAGACTAATCTAACTCTTCCTGCATTGCTTGAACCCAACTTGAATCTTTTAGAGCTTCCTCTATCATCTTTGGTTCAACCTGAGAGATTAATGCTAAATTTGATTTCTTTTTGAGGGCTCCCCTGGTGTTCATTCCTTCATTTGGATCCCCTATGATGAATTTTTGAGGATATTCAGGCTCTCTTCTCCATTCATTTGGACGTACTACATTCGTAGTCGACTCGATTGGATGATCTGGTACACTGCTGCTGATTTCATTAGTTGACTCTATCGTAACAGATATATCAGTTGACTCTTGAGATTTGCTTGTCTCCTGAATTTCTTGAGCTTGATCTTCGTCACCTGCAGTAATTCCTTTCTCGACCAAGGGATGGATTATTTTCATCAAATATAACATGCACAGATTCTTCCACACATGATGTGCGTTTATTATAGACTCTAAAAGATCTACTATTTAATGAATAGCCCAGAAAAATACCTTCACCACTTCTTGGATCGAATTTTCCAAGGTTGTCCTTACCGTTATTGTGAATAAAATACTTGCTTCCGAAGGGATGAAAGTAACTGATATTGGGACGTTTACCTTTCCATAATTCTTAGGGAGTCTTCTTCAGAATGGGCCTTATGAGACATCGGTTGAGAATGTGACATGTTGTACTTACACCTTCTGCCTAGAAATGATTTGGCAGTGAATGATCTAGTAACATGGTTCTTGCCATATCTTGGAGGGTTCTGTTTTTTCTTTCTATAACCCCATTCTGCTGTGGTGATCGTGGTGCAAAGAAATTATGAGTGTATACCTGATCATACAGAAGTCTTCAAATGCTCTACTTTCAAATTCTCCTCCGTGATCACTCTGAATTATTGAGATCAGATATCCCTTATCTCTTTCAACCTTTTTGCAGAAAGCCTCGAAATTTCTTAATGCTTCATCCTTATGAGATAAGAAAATTTCCCAAGTGAAACGTGAATAATCATCAATAATAACAAAAGCATATCTTTTTCCTCCTATACTATTAGTTCTAGTAGGCCCAAATAAGCCCATATGAAGCAATTACAAAGGTTTAGAAGTAGATACAATATCTTTATTTTTGAAAGAGTTTCTGGTCTGCTTACCAATTTGACATGCATCACAGATATGAGTTCTAGAAAAATTCAGTTTGGGTAGGCCAACAACTAACTCATGTTTGGACAATTTTTCTATCAAATGCATGCTAGCATGACCAAGTTTCCTATGCAATAACTATGGATCATCATACATGGACGATAAGCAAATATGACTATCTATCTTTTCAAAACCATCAAGGATATAAACATTTCCATATCTTTTACCAGGGAGGAATGTTTTACCTGATTCGTCTTCAATAGCACAGCCTGTTTTCTTAAAGTTTACCTCATATCCTGAGTCGCATAGTTGACTTATGCTCAGGAGATTGTAGTTGAGTCCATCGACGAGATAAACTTCAATGATGTCACGGTTGTTATTGAAGGGAATTGTTCCAGTACCAATTATTTTACCTTTTGAGTCATCCCCCCACTTAACGCTTCCTCCATCAATTTTTGTCACTTCTTTGAATAGGTTTTTGTCACTTGTCATGTGACTGGAACACGTACTGTCTAGATACCATTTTCCTTTGCGGCTTATTCTGTGGTGTTCCTGCAAAACATAGTGATTACTTTCTTTTAGGTACCCAAGCTTGCTTAGGTCCTGGAGGGTTAGTATTGGTAGATTTAGAATTGTTTTTTGGTTTCCAAACCCATCTTGACATCTTCCCTTCTAGTTTTTCTAACTCTGGCCTCGATCTCCTCCTCCCAATCAACTGCATGTCGTATGGATCTTTCTGTCCTTTGCTCGGGGATAGCCTGGTTGTGAAACCACTCAAGGTATGCGAGGCCTACCTCTCCACGTTCACGATCAGCTACCACCTCGTCCAAATTAGAAAATCGACCACCAAACCAAACCTTTTGTGCATAAGACTCCCTTGGAGGTTCCTCTCCCTTGAATTCCCACACGAACGGACACATGTCCTCAATCAGGGGCCTCTTTTGCTCTCTCCCTAGCTGGCGCATGACGCGTAGGGGCGCGTAGGGTTGGAAACCTCTGAAACCCATGAGTATGAAGAACGAGCGATACATCGACATATGCATGACCCTAGCAGAAGGGAACCAATAATAGTTCCAAGCGATTCTATCAGTATTTAATGAACCAAGTAATTTCCGCCAGGCCCTCCCCTCACCCCCTCTGGAAGATTACAACTTGCGGCCCTGTTTGGGTGACATCCAATGTAGTTCAGCTAGTTTTCATTGAAATTTATTACTATTGGATGATGATAAAGGGGCTCTATGAACCACATCTGCAGCAGAATATTGCATCCCTCGAAGTAATCTTCACCCTCTTGGCAGCGGGTCAAAGCTCGAAAAATATCTCCCAAAATCGTGGGAAGAATGGTATGATCCTCGCTACTTTGCAAATACGAGACTACCGCAACCAATCGAATTCTGATGCACCCACCACGCTCTGGAAAGACCATGATCCCTAGAAATGATATCATGAACGCGAAGATTCTCAACTCCCTCCAAGCGTCGTAACTCAACTGGTTGACGAATTCTATGCCCAAGAAGTTTTCAAACCCTTTCTCGTCCCCAAACCTGTCATAGAGATATTCCAACGGAACCCAACCTTCGTTTAAGCAAACCATTGGAATTTGACGGAGGCATAATTTCTTTAAAAAGTTGTTCACACCAACTTTTCTCGGAGCAGCACGCTTCTTCCCACGAAGGTCTCTCCCCAATCCGGTGAACCCACCTAATTCTTCCAATGTGGGCGTCATTTCACAATCTTTGAACCTGAAAATATTGTTCGCGGGGTCCAAAAAACCCACTAGAGCCTCGATTAAATCTCGGTTAGGCTTAATTCCCATGATGTTTGTAAGGAGCTTGAGGTGCTTAAATACTCGATTTCGTTCCCATGTAGCAAAACTAGCCCACCAATTGCAGAGACTACCCGGGGTCTTATCTCTGATCAAGAACATAGCAGGTGTCTCGTCCCTTACCCTTTTCTGACTGCTTCTTTGTGGATAACTCATGGTAATCCTGAGAATAAGATAAAAAGGGTTAGGACTTACCTAAACTATATGCAAATTATGATCATTCATTATTTTATTTTATTTTTTGGCCAATTTAGGACTCGATCTATATATTTTTATTATTAATTTTTTTTATTACAAAAATATATTTTGAAATTACCGGACACAAAAGTTGAGATGATAAAAGCGTAAAAAATGGCTATTATTACAAAGACGGCCCTTTGATACTTCCATAGAAGGCATAAAGGATGTCTCAGCAAAAACAGCCAAACACAGGAACAAAATGATAAAAATAGACAAAATAATAAGTAAAAACCAATTTTTATGAAAATGACCCTTTGCTACTCCGAGAGGGGTTCCAAAGCTATTTCAGAAAAAAGAAACAAGACAAAACTAGATAAAAATGGCTACTTTTGTAAAAACAGTCTTTCGGTACTTCCGGAAAGGTTTAAAGCTGCTTCAACAAAAATGGTCGTCATAAGGGAAAAATGGTAAAAGGTGAATAAATATGGATAAAGTAACTACTTTTTTACAAAAATGGCCCTTCAGCACTTTCCAGGAAGATTTTAAGGCTGTCTTGGCAAAACAGCCGGAACATGAGGGCAAGACAGTAAAAAGGTGACCAAAATAGGCTCTTTTTTTCCGTAAATTTTATGCACATGCGGAATTTTATGCTCCCCTTTTTTTGAAAAATATGGGCGATGGAGGTTGCCTACGTATCTCACATCTGGTGAGAATCAAACCCGCGTAGTTCGGTAAAACTGGATACTTTTTTTTCTTTTAAATGAAAATTAATCTTTTACAACTCACACCAGACTACTACAATATATATATATATATATATAATATATATATATATATATATATATATATATATATATATATATATATATATATATATCTTTATTTTATTTTATTTTTTTAATTTTTTTTAAAAAAAGGTTTATTTGCACTAAACTAGGAGAATTATTCTTTTTTTTCTTTTTTTTATTAAATAATTCCGCTACACTAATTTTCCAAAGCCGGTCGACAATGCAAGTAAGCCTTCCAAATGATGTATCAAGTAGCACATACGTGAACATGATGGTCTCAAATAGGATACCTGTCTTATACGGACCCGACCCCTGTGCCGAGTTTCGCTTAGTCAAATGCACGTGATGCACATAGAGCGAACCTACTAGGGAAATCCGGCATGAAGTTTGTTCTTCTAGGTTTAAATCTTGGTGGAAAAGGTACCTAGACTGGCTTACTCGAGCGGACAACTCGAGCCGAGAAGGGTCAGTGTACCGGTAGCATTCCTTTCCGGCTTAACTGGTGGTGCTCCCCGCCTAAACCAGGTGTGACTAAAATCCTTCAAGCAAATGCCTGGTTTTAATTTCAAGAAGACTCAGAGGGGGTGCGTGAGAAGACAGTTTATATGTACAGTTCAAAAATATCAAAGCGGTAAAAAGTAAACAAGTAGCACATTATGACCAAATAAATCACAGTATATATAGAATTAATAAAGTCAAATAAAAGTCAACATGTACAAGCTCTAATTCTGGTTGTCCCCAGCACAGTCGCCCGAGCCGCCACAGCTCTTTTCTACCCCCGAAAAGATAAATGTATGTTATGGATTGTGGGTGGGTTAAAGAGTTTTTCCAATTAAAGTGACAAACTTGAATAGGGATTATTTTGTTTACATAGTCGCCACTTGGAATTGATTTTTTGGATGTTCCAAGTCACCTTTTTATTTGAATCCCTAGTCAAAGGAAGGTTTGACTATATTATTATCGGTCCGCGAAAACAAAGTTCGGGTAAGGAATTCTGTTGACCGGGGAGAAGGTATAAGGCATTCCCCGAGTCCCATGGTTCTAGCACGGTCGCTTTATTGGCTTAAAACTTGGCTTGAACTAATTTTGGACAAACTGTGATTTATATAATTTTCATGTTTTACCTATCCGCTTTTATCTCTTGATTATTAGAAAAATTAAAGAATATTTTGAATAATAAGATGTCATAACCACACTACGCAAGCGAATGCATGATCGACGAAACTTATTATTTAGTCATAACATCGCTACGCAAGCGAATCCGCAGTCATGACAAACGATTGTTAGCACGTTTTTTACTTTTGAAAAATTGCTACAATTGTGCTTTGAGGAAAAATTAACCTCTTTTTTCTCGGAAAATTTATTAAATGTCACTACCACGCTACGCAAGCGAATTCGTGATTATGATAAAAGATTTAATTAATTAAAATTGAATATAATATGAAATTGATGAATTAACTTATTAAATGTTAAGCATCACGCTACACAAGTGAGTCCGTGAAGTTCAAGCGCACCTACTATTTGCCTAGTGTTTAAATTAATTAAAAGGAAACAAGTTAATTTAATTAGTAGAAAAATCTGATATTATTATTATTTTCTAGCTTTATAGTTGGGAAAAATTATGCAAATAAATGTTGGACCAACTTTATCTATTTTAAAGAAATGAGCCAACTTCTTGTTAAAAGGAAAAATGGGCCAACTTGTATAGAGCTTTTGGGTTGCTGGAATTTATTATAAGAAAATGGGCCAGCTAGTATATTTATTAACTTGGCTTATGATGTTTATCTTATGTGGCCTAAATTTATTATTTTGAACTCTAATAACCAAATGGTCAACTGAAGCTGGCAAATAATAGTTCATTTTACATTGTAACAACTTATATAAAAATATCCTTTGAATTTTAATACGCTAAATCATGATAATAGAGAGACTGTCATATGAATCAAAAAAAAAAAAATTAAATCAGCGTCATGCTCAATCAAGAAGAGAAGTACATTGGTAGTCTTACACTCAATTTTAGAACAAATGGCCAAAATAAATTACATGTGAAAATAACCTCTTTTATTGCAAAAAACGAAGAACCTATATTAACCATATTCATTCAACCTTAACTAAAACCATTTGTAAATGTCTAAACAAGACTACTACTATAAATGAGACCACTTAGCTTTAAAATGAAATCATAAGTATGACCAAACAGTGATCAATGAATAAAAAGAGGGTTTAGTTGGGCAGCAAACAGAGGGACAAACATGAAACTGCATGGTTCAAAATATAATACATACTCATTTCACACAACCACACAACTGAGGGATACTCCCTTCACACAACCACACAACTGAGGGCCAAGCAGAATTATATCCTAAACTTTGGCATAAGACTAAAGATGTTTGGCACAGTTTAATTAACTAACACACAGTCATAACATTATCCAATATTCAAAAGTATGTAATAACGAAGCTGCTAATATTTTCAGGCACCATTGCTTTCATTCCAACTTGATTTTTAGGAGTTTACATGGCCTGAAAGTTACCTGGACAGCAGAAAGAAGAAAAAATTCAGCAAAATCAACTCTTTCCAGATTACAGCAGAACAAGCAACAACACAGCAGAAGACAGCCAACAAACAGCAGAAAACCAGCAGCAAATTCGTGTTTGAACAGCCCGAAAACTTAGAGAAGAAACCCGAAACCAAACTCTAAAGAAGACTTATACTTTTCTAAAAGTTTGCACTCTAAGATTCATTCCCAAAGCTCACAATTTCAGCTTACTTTTCATGTGTTCAACTGCTGAAAATTTTTATATTTTTGTGTGTTTAAGCAATTCTAAAGACCTCTATGGAAGTGTGATGGAGTCCCCTTCAAATGAGGAAAGGGCAGCCTTAAATAGGCAAAGAAAAGCCAACTTTTTGGACAGATTTTGGTTCACCAAAAATCTGTCCAAAAAGGGGCTGAATTTGTGTGCTAAAGGCTGTCCAAAAGGTGAAAGGACAGCCTAAAATCTGCTATAGCAGGAGCCAAGGAGTCATTTCAGCCACCCTATTAAAAAGCAAGCTACTAGTACCCTATTTTATGACAAAATATCTAAACTTCAGATTTTAACAACATCAATATCAGACCACTTACTCAAAAACAAATAACTAGAAACCATTTAACTGATTGAACTATTAACCAACAAGGAGAAAGAGAACTTCAAGATTGAAACCAAGCAAGAACCAAGTATTAACATATGAAGTACTTAAAACTAATCCTCTTGAACCAAAATGAACATTTAGAAATACTAACCCAAAATCAGAACTAAACGATGTAAAGCAAAGCAAAAATACGTCAACAATGACACAAACCAACATAATCAATTAAGCTAAACAAACAACAACAACAAGAATAAAAAATCAGAAAATAGATTAAAAGCTAAATGAAATGATCAATAAACAGAATTATAACAAAACTACAAACAAATGACGGGAAACAGAAAAATCAAAACATGGAGGAAAGCATTAAGGTTCGAGTTTTACCAAATTTGAGTGTTCGAACAGTGGTGGCGTAGTGACGATTGGGCAGCGAGACATGGCGGGACAGTGGTACGGCTTCGAGCAAGCTTCTATTGTCGATTTCATCGAAACCATGAATCCGGAGAATTGGAGGCTAGTTTCGATGAAAATCGACAACAAAACCTTGCTTGAGGCTAGTGAGAAGAGAGCAACAAAAGGTCGCGAAATGGCGGTGACGGAGGTCAGCGGTGGTCGCGGTAGCGGAGGTGCAGGTCTGGCGGCGGTGTGGTTTTTTGTCGGAGTTTTTGGGTGAAACGGGTAGGAAAGGATAGATCTCGACGAGATCTATCCATTTATGTATGTATTACAAGGTGTGGGAGGTTAGATCTTGCCGGATTTGAGAGTGGCAATGGCTAGGGTTTCTTCGAATTTAGGTAGATTCGGTGAGATTGAGGGTGATTTCGGAGATTTGGGGTTTGGATATGGGTAGAGGATGAAGAGAGGAGAAGATTGGTGTAATTTGGGGGTGTTTGGAGGTTGGCCGCCACCGGTGGGCGATTTCCGGCGGCAGCGCTGGGCGACGGAGAGGAAAAAGAGAGAAGAAGAGGTCTAGGGCTTGGGCATGTATGGAAAATGAGGCCAAAAAATCAGATTTTCTAAAATTATATACCTCAAATAACATCAATTTTGGACCATTGGATCAAAGAAAATAGGTGGCCAGGATTTGATCTTGACTACTTAACCAAAACGACGTAGTTTCAATCTAAAACTACGTCGTTTAGACTATCTCCTGGGAGCCCCAATTGGACCGGATCAGTAGACTCTTTGGGCTCCTAATTTTGGGCCAATTTTGGTTCAATTTTAGTCAAAATACACTAGTCCAATCCTTTAACCCCCATATCAAATTATTTAACGAGTCCATTACACAAATAGTCACTCAACTATTCCAAATTATCTTCTAAAGTCACTTTACTTTCGTTTGTAACAACAAAGTCACTGAATTATGCTTATTGCACTCAGAAAGTCACTCAACTAGATTTTCCAAAATTTTGGATTGCCAAATACCTATTTTACCCTCTAAATTATAAATATTTATCTTCTTTTTATTTTTTTAAAACTTTTTAATATTATGATTTTCCCTTTTTAATTTATATTATGGACTTACCTATAAAATAAAAAATATATATCATTTATAAATTAAAAAAATAAAAATTATTTAAGCATATATAATGCTGAAATAACAAAATAATGAGCATAGTAAAAAATTAAATAGAATAATTTATTAATAATAATAATTTTAATATTAACAACAAAAAATTCAAAAATTTATTTACACAATTCAGAATTAAAGAAATAAAAGTTGTAAAATATATATTCCATGCACGTAATATAAAAATAATTATCTAAATAAGTGTACTTTTATAATATACATTATATATTCTTGAAAATTATGCTCAATTATATTACTATTATGTTTCTACCAACTTTCCGACGACATAAAGTTTTGTCACCAGAAAGCAGGGGGACTATCTGTATAGGGTAAAATATGCTATGTTAAGTCGTGCATGGAATATATATAATATAATTGAGTTTAATTTCAAGAATATATAATGTATATTATATAAATACTTTTATTTAAATAATTATTTTTATATTACGTGCATGGAATATATATTTTACAACCTTTATTTTCTTTCATTCTGGATTGTGTAATTAAATTTTTGAATTTTTATTGTTAATACTAAAATTATTATTACTAACGAATTATTCAAATTAATTTTTTTTACTATGCTCATTATTTTATAATTCCAGCATTATAGAAGCTTAAATATTTTTTTATTTTTTTAATATATAAATAATATTTATTTATTCTATAGGTAAGTCCATAATATAAATTAAAAAGAAAAAATCATAGTATTAAAAAAAAAATTTAAAAAAAAAGAAGATAAATATTTATAATTTTGAGGGTAAAATAGGTATTTGGCAATCCAAAATTTGGAAAATCTAGTTAAGTGACCTTCTGAGTGCAATAAACATAGTTCAGTGACTTTGTTGTTACAAACGAAAGAAAAGTGACTTTAGGAGATAATTTGAGATAGTTGAGTGACCATTTGAGTAATTCACTCATTATTTAACATAATCTAATTTAAAATCCTAAAAATACACACATAAGAATTCTAAAAATTATAATTATAATGTAAAGAAAAAGAAAAGACAAGAGCAAAAATTAGGCATTTACAACAAGTACGCCTCGATCCCGGGATGAATTATCAATATCATAATGCTCTCTGTTTGGGTCCCTCATATTCCAGAATTCCGTACCTAGGGTTTTCTAAAACTCGAAGTTCTCTAATACACTCCAGCGGCCCCAACTCTGAACCTCTGTTCGAAAAGTTACAAGAATCTTCATATCAAGTAACAACAACAAAAAAGAAGCCAAACTTGCCATGGAAAGGACTACAATGCAGCCACTCCAATAGGGACAGACATCTTTGAAAGCCTTCGCCGAGGCCATTTCTGCAACCTGGCAGAGTTGAAATGAAAGAATGTTACGGATGATGACTGGATGGACAATGTTAGTTCAGTCTCTTAGTTACACAGGTATTATTTATACCAGATGTAAAGGGGTTAACTGAATAGAGGATAACAAATACTGTGATTATATTCTGCTATACCTCAAACCAAACATCCCCAAGTGTCTTATAGTAAACACTAATCACCTATACAAATATTTAAACTTCCATTTTTTTTTCCATCTTCTGCCTGGGTTCCAAGATACAGAAAAATGAAGAAAATAGCATCAGTGATAAGATTGTCCAAAACACCTTCATTTCCATCGCCCCTCTCTTTTGGCTTCTATTCTTCTCACCTAACAAGGGTTCGTCAAAATTATGGACAACTATAAAACTTATGAATTCCATAAGGAACTTTTTTTGGGGGGGTGGGGGAGGAAAACCCCGGGAAGATAGATGGTAACAACAAGGTAATGTCAGATCAACTATTTTATTCTTAAATTCTGGACTGAATCAACTTATCAACGAGAAACTCTCACAAGTTCCACAAGAGAAATAATCTGCATTTAAGTTAAACAGCTTCTATGAACCACTCATCTTAATCCTCTCCCCAAAAAATAAGAAAGAATTACGGCCCATGTCACTTGGCCTAATAGCCCAACCGAAAATGGCCCACATTTGAAGCTCTTACCCTATATAGCCCATGTTGTACATAACTTGAAAGAAACTTTTCAGCCTTTAGCCCACTATTAAAGACATACTTCTTTCTCTCTAACCCACATAGATCCCTCATCCTCTCTTAACCTAGCCCCCGCTATTCCCCCTCCTTTACCCCCCACGCAGTTCTGCGATTAATGGCTCGAAGAAGGCTCGAAAAAAGACTCTGTCGTCCATGGTGGCAAGCAGAAGAACGAAGACGATTTTTGAAAGAAACATGAAAATACACACAGATCTGAAAATAAATAGCTCTCAAACTTGATTTGCACCAACAAACAACCACTAATTTTGGAGGATTTTGAAGTTTGAAGTTCTGGTAATTTTGGAAGATTCTGAAGTTTGAAGTTTGAAGTTCCGGAAATCATAACTATGTAGCAGGTTGTATCGACATTGTATAATAGTGTATAATTGTGTATATGGATATACAGACACCTCTTATACACTATTATACATGTTTATACAAGTTATACAGTATTGTATAATTGTGTATATTTGTATATAATGTTGTATAAATATATATTTTTTCAGTTTGTAAGGATGTATATACATTGTTAGCGTGTAAGAGGTCTCTACAGAAGTTTGACACTTCCTTCTCTTCTTCTTTTTCGTGTATGTGCTATATAAAACAGATTTGTATGCGTTGGAGGAATTCTACAATTCATTTATCAATTTTTTATTTTTCTTTTATCCCGTTGGATTGCTTCAGCAATTGCACATAAAGGTGTTTGAATTTCTTACCTTCAGATAATATGTATTATTCAGGATAGGATTTTTGAGTTGCGTTGTGGCTTATTTGCATTTTTTTTATCAAATGCTTAATAATCAAAGAAAATCAAGAGAATGAAAATAACTGGTTGTATAAAGAGAGAGCAATAACAGTAGTTGATTGTGTGAAATAAGCTGTTTTTTCGGGAATTAGCCTATTATTTTTGGGCTATAGATTTGCAATATGATATCTAGGCTATTATGTTGCAAGTCAGGTGTGTGAGTTGTACTTATGTGAAATTATCCCAAAAAATAACTAGGGGTGTACATGGACCGGGTTGGTTTGGTTTTTATCAAACCCAAACCAAACCAACTATATCTGTTTGGATTGGTTCGATTTTATCGATTTTTTTGGGTTTTTGTTACTTAAATATTATTTCAATCTTACTTTGTTAATTTTTTGTAAGTAAATACTCCTTCCGTTCCAGTTTATGTGAACCTATTTCCTTTTCGCTCCGTTCCATAAAGAATGATCCCTTTCTAAATTTAGAAACAATTTAGCTTAAACTTACAATTATATCCTTAATGAGAAGCTTTTATAATCATACAAATACTCTGGGCCCCATTTTGACTTGTTTAGGACCACAAATTCCAAAAGTCTTCATTTTTTCTTAAACTCCGTGCCCAGTCAAACAGGTTCACATAAATTGGAACAAGGGGAGTATATATTTAGTAAAATATAAAAATTGACAAACATATTATCTATTAAAATATTCTTATGGGATAATTTTTTTTAGTAACATAATAGTCATTACTATATTCAATTTACTCTATCAATCATTTCCTCATTCTAAGTGACATCATATTTACCATTTAATTTCATTATTTACCCTTTAGGACAAGTCTTGAGTACCTTTGAAAAAGAAAAGAAAAAGAGAGTATGAACTATGAAGTATGGTGCAAGGGACAATCAACAGTAATTGGTATGCGTGAATGAGACTTACCCTATAACGATCCGACTGGTCGTTTTGCTTTTAGAACCCCGTTCACCCAAATAAAACTTCGCGCGCTTGCTTTATCTAATTTACGACCCGCGGGGACGGTTGGTTCGGGATTTGGAAGAATTTGGGTTGATATATGCTCATTTGATTCCTTAAGATTTTCTGAAAAGGCTAAGTTTGACTTTGGTCAACATTTTTAGCAAACGGGCCCGAATTTGTGTTTTGACGGTCCCGGAGGGTCCATAGGAAAATATGGGACCTGGGCGTATGCTCGAAATTGGATTCCGAGGTCCCTAGGCCGAGTAATGAATTTTTATTAAAAATTGTTAAACTGAAATTCAAAGGATTTAAAGAAACTAAATAATGATTGATCACGTTGGTATCGGGCTCGTGGGGTTGGTTCTGGAGGCCAGTACAGGTCCAATATAGTATTTAAGACTTGCCCGCAAAAGTTGCTGTCAATCCGAGTAGTTTAAGTGCGTTTTGGCTCGTTAGAGGAGAATTAAGAACTTGAAGTTCATAAGTTTGATTCAATTGGTTTTAGGGGTGATTCTTAGATTTAGCGTTGTTTCGGGCGCTCCGAAGGTTCGAGCAGGTCTGTTTAATGATTTCGGACTTGTCGAGTGAAGTTGGAAAAGTTGAGAAGAGCTGAAGCTGCTGCTTCTGTCATAACCGCACCAGCGGTTGGTCGGCCGCAGGTGCGAGACCCGAGAAGCGGTCGTTCTCTCGCAGGTGCGGCCAAGGCAGGCCAGGCCTAAAACCGTAGAAGCGACTCCCAAGCCGCAAAAGCGACTCCAAGACCGCAGAAGCGGTTCCAACCCGTTTGGCCAACTTTCGCAGATGCGGTCTCTTCCTCGCAGATGCGGTCCCCTGACCGTAGATGCGGAAATCACTGAAGCAGTGAGCTTCATTTATTACGGGTTCTAAGTTGATTTTGCCATTTTTTACTCCTCCATTGGGCGATTTTAGAGCTTTTGAGAGAAGACCTTCACCTAGCATCTTGAGTTTTGGATCGTTCGGCTCCAAATTGAGAGTTCGGGCTCGTTCTTGGTATTGGAAGTGCACTTTGGAGCGAGGTGAGTCTCCTATCTAACCTTGTAAGAGGGAATTATCCCCATAGGTGATGTAATCTAATAATTTGCTATTAAATACGGGGGCTACGTATGCACTAGGTGACGAGAGTCCGTGCGTAGCTACTATTGTGCTAAGTTCGGGTAGTTTAGGAACCAAAAGCATGCTTTATGTGGTATTTTTGCAACTCTATGTTTAATTTGGATTGTTTAATCATGGTGATTATGATGAATGAGATTAGTTAAGAGGAACATGACCATTCTTGGCTTTTAAAAGAGAAGATGATAATTCAGTGAGTAATTGCTCCCCGGTTATATGTTCTTGTCTGCCTGTTGATGTGTTTAATTACATTTGACTGCGTCGCATGGTTGATTTGCGAGCGGGTAATAGATGCATATATGGTTCATGCCGTTCGACCCTCGACAGTGCACAAATTTACTTTATGTTGGATCGGGCCGTACGACCTCGGCATTACTTGCGCCTGCTTTACCCAGTATTTTTCTATGATTTGAGTTTATTATTTGTCCTGGAATGGAAGTTGCCAGCTATGACATTTCCTAGGAGAGGACCTGTTATTTCTTGCTATACACTGCTATTTTTCTGTTTTTATCCATGCATAGTATAACTCATATCTCATATTATTTGACCCTAGTAAGTGTCAAGTCGACTTCTCGTCTCTACTTCTTCGAGATTAGACAGGATACTTACTGGGTACATATTTTTTATGTACTCATACTACACTTCTATACTTAATTGTACAGGATCTGAGGCAGGTACATCTGGCTATCATTCTGGTGCGTATCTTTGAGCATATTCCGAGACCTCTACGGTAAGCTGCTCCCTTCCTGTGCCGTTCAGCAGCTTGATGGAGTCTCTCTTTATTATTTTTGCTGTCTATTCTATTTAGGACAGTAGGGTAGAATTGTTCTTTTGTATATTCTTCTAGTTGCCCACAACTTGTGACACTAGGTCTTGGCACACACATTAGTAGACTATTCTTTTGGGATTTGTATAATTGTTTTGGGTACATTACTCGTTATTACTTGATTTAACCTTAACTTAAGAAATTGCTGCAATTATTTGGTAAAAGTAAAATGAGAACTTATTTATGTTTCCGCGTTGTTTTGCCCGGCAAATGGTGTTGGGCGCCATCATGACCTATTTTCGAAATGGGCCGTGACAACATGGTATCAGAGCACTAGGTTCAGGTAGGTCTCACAAGTCATGGGCAAACCTAATAGAGTCTTGCGGATCGGTACAAAGACGTCTGTATTTATCTTCGAGAGGCTATAGGGTGTTAGGAAACTACTCTTTATTCATTTCCTATAGTGCAGTGGTCGGTATACTAAATTTCCCTCTTCTATTCTCTCACAGATGGTGAGGACACGCACGGTTGATGTTCCGAACCCGGGAGGAGCTGCTCCCCCCGCTGCTAGAGGCCGAGGCAGGGGCCGAGGGAGGGCACCGACCCGAGGTAGGGGACGAGGGCGTCCTAGAGCTGTCCCAGTAGCACCACCAGCAGATCTTGCGGGAGACCCTATCGTTGAGGAGCAGGGCGAGGTGTCCGCAGCCGAGCCTACCCCGACGGACTTTATGACAGCATCGGGTTTCTAGGAGGTCATGGGCCGTATGCTGCGGTTCATGGACACTATGACTCAGGCTGGTTTATTTCTAGCAGATCCAACTACATCACAAGCAGGAGAGGGGAGCACAGACCCCAACTACTCAAGATCCTGGGCACGCAGTTGCAGTGTATCAGACTCCGGGTGCTCTACCCACAGATGGGGCTCAGCCAGTCGCTGCAGTGATGCCCGAGCCCAGGCCAGCTGCGGATGGTGACCCGCAGAAGTTATTGGATAGATGGACTAGACTTCACCCTCCTATCTTCGGGGGTGAGCGTCATGGGGATGCTCAGTATTTCATTGATAGGTGCAGGGACAGAGTGCACAACATGAGGAAATTGGAGTCGCATGGAGCTGACTTCACTACTTTTCAGCTAGAGGGCAGGGCCCATAGATGGTGGCAGTTGGGGGTGTTCAAAACCGATCCGAAATCGAAAACCGAACCGAATCGAAGCTTAATGGCTTACTGGTAACGGCTTAACGACTTAACGGACGGGGAACAGATTAAATTTTTTTATTAACGGCTTATCAGTTTGGGGGCGGATTATTCAATTTTCTTAACAGATAATCCGTTAACCCGTTAATAATATAAATATATATATAAAATTTATTTTTATTTATATATATTAAATATAAAAAACAAAAACCTTTGAACTTGAATAATCAAAAACAAACCCGTCTCTGTTCCGTCTCTATTGTCTATAGTCAATCTATTCTCTAAGACTAAAACTAACGCATTCCTAATTCCTAAATAATCAAAAGACAAAATCATAGTTGAAATGTGAATTAGAACAAAAAGGACAGAAAGCAGTAGAAATTAGTATAAGATAATTAGGCCTTCCTTGTTTGACATATATAAATATATATACATAGACAAACACTCTACTAAAAGTTATTAAGAAAGGCAAAAGCTAGGAAGTGGGAAATCCAGGAAGAATTCAGCCAGTGAAGAATATTTCTCTACCATAGACAAAAAGGAGGAGGACGTAACTGTAATGATAGCTCCAAGTAACTCACCAGTAGCAAGAACTCATCCCAAGAATACAATTTCAAATCAAAAGTTCCAACCATGTCTTTCTGTTCCTGTGTGACCTTACCAAAACTTACAAGAGCTACAAAAGGAGTTTCAACCTTTTAGAGGTAAGTTGCTTTGAAGTGAACCAAAAGATGAAAAGTGCAGGATAAACATTTGAGATTTGAATGAATTCAGTACGGCAGTACCTAGTTGAGGATAATTTCGATTTGTGAATATGTATGCTAGGCCGATAAACCGCCCGATAACCGCTCGATAAGAGCTAAACCGATACCAATCCGCCCGATATCTTATCGGGTGGCTAACAAATTAATACATTTAAAAGCCGATAACTGTTAAGCCAAACCGTTAAGAGTAAATAACCGCCCAATCTGCCAGATAAGCAGCCCTAGTGGCAGTCCTATGTTCTTGGCAGGCCAGCAAGTTCTCCTCCCCTCACTTGAGGTCAGTTCACATAGCTATTCTTGGATAGGTATATTTCACCCTCTGAAAGGAAAGAGCTGTGGTATCAGTTTGAGCATCTTAAGCAGGGTCAGATGTCCGTGACCGACTATGAGGCGAGATTTTCTGAGTTGTATCGCCATGCACTCATGATACTTCCCACGGATGCAGTGAGAGTGCGGAGATTAGTTGCAGGGTTGCACCCCGGTATTCGAGCTAGTATGGCCCGAGAGGTAGAGATGGGTACTGAGTATCAGCTAGTGGTAGAGATTGCTCGCAGGATTGAGGGTTATTGCTAGAGGAGTAGAGAGATGTTTCAGCAGGACAAGAGGGCCCGGTTTTCTGGAGAGTTCAGAGGCGCCCCAGCAAGGGGTAGGGGGCATACGGGGAGGGGTCAATCTAAAAGGCCCCCGTATTTAGCACCACCACCACCATCCCAAGGTGCTCCAGTGAGACCTTATTTCAATGCGATGCCGGAGAGTTCTTACCACCCACTTGCTAGTCAGGGTTTCTCCGGCGGGTATTTTAGTCATCAGGGTTCTTCTAGTGCTTACTTCAGTGCCATGCTAGAGGGTTCGTATCGCCCACCAGCCATTCAAGGTCCTTTTGGTGGATATTCGGGTCAGCAGGCTCAGACTTTAGGGCAGCAGGATATGGTGCCGAGGGGCTGCTACGAGTGTGGAGATTCGGGTCACATGAAGAGGACCTGCCCTAGACTTAGGGGCAAGGCAGTACAGCAGGGTCAGCAGCATATGATTTCAGCACCGGCTGCCCCACCACCTAGAAGTGGAGGGCAGACCGGTAGGGGCCGTCCTAGAGGTGGAGGCCAGGTAGGGAGAGGTCATCCAGCTACTGCTCAGTCAGGTAGAGGCCAGCCAGCCGGTGCTCCAGCCAGATTTTATGCTCTTCCGGCCAGACCAGATGCATTGGCCTTAGATGCCGTTATCACATGTATCATTTCTGTCCGCGGCAGAGATGCTTTGGTATTATTTGATCCAGGGTCCACCTATTCATATGTATCATCTTTGTTTGCTCGTTTCCTAGTTATTCCTCATGCACCTTTGGGCACTCATGTTCATGTGTCCACTCCTGTGGGCGATTCGGTGGTTGTAGATCGGATCTACCAGTCCTGTGTGGTCACATTCTGTGGTTTTGAGACTAGAGCAGATCTCCCGTTGCTTGATATGATCGACTTTGAGATCATACTGGGCATGGATTGGTTATCTCCATATCATGCCGTCCTAGATTGCCATGCCAAGACTGTTACTTTAGCGATGCCAGGGTTGCCAGGGTTGGAGTGGAAGGGTTCCACAATTGATACATCTAGCCGGGTTATCTCTTTCCTGAAGGCTCGGCAAATGGTCGAGAAGGGGTGTTTGGCATACTTGGCTTATTATGGGACACCAGCGCAGATCTCCGACGATTGATTCAGTTCCAGTGGTTCAGGAGTTCACCGATCTATTTCATTCTGATCTTCCTGGCATGTCACCGGATCATGATATTGATTTCTGTATCGATTTGGCTCCAGGCACCCAGCCTATATCTATCCCACCGTACCGCATGGCTCCGAAGGAGTTGAAGGAGTTGAAGGAGCAGCTTGAGGAGTTGTTAGCAAAGGGGTTTGTTAGACCTAGCGTATCGCCTTGGGGTGCACCAGTGTTATTCGTGAAGAAGAAGGATGGGACTATGCGGATGTGCATTGATTACCGCCAGCTGAACAAAGTCACCGTCAAGAACAAGTATCCACTGCCTCGCATCGATGATTTATTTGACCAATTGCAGGGTGCTAGGGTGTTCTCTAGGATTGACTTGAGGTCAGGGTACCATCAGTTGAAGATTCGGGACTCGGATGTTCCGAAGACTGCATTCCGGACTAGATATGGCCATTACGAGTTTCTAGTGATGTCCTTTGGCTTGACTAATGCCCCAGCAGCATTTATGGACTTGATGAACCGAGTGTTCAGACCTTATATTGATTCTTTTGTCATCGTCTTCATTGACGACATCTTGATATACTCCCGTAGCCTGGGGGAGCACGAGCAGAATTTGAGGGTAGTGCTTCAGACCTTGCGAGAGCAGAAGCTATATGCTAAGTTCTCCAAGTGTGAGTTTTGGCTAGAGTCAGTGGCATTTTTGGGGCATGTGGTGTCAGGAGAGGGCATTAAGGTGGATCCCAAGAAGATTGAGGCAGTTCAGGGTTGGCCACGTCCTACTTCAGTGACCGAGATCAGGAGTTTCCTGGGGTTAGCAGGTTATTACAGGCGATTCGTGCAGGGCTTTTCATCTATTGCATCACCTCTAACTAGATTGACCCAGAAGGGTGCTCCTTTCCATTGGTCCGAGGATTGTGAGGCGAGCTTCCAGAAGCTCAAGACAGCCTTGACTACAACACCGGTTCTTGTGTTACCTTCCGGTTCAGGGATGTATACTGTATATTGCGACGCTTCACGCGTTGGTCNTGGAACATAACCCAATCGAAAAGAATCGAAAACATCGAAAATCACGAAATTTGCAAAACTCGAGCCCCGGGCCCACATCTTGAATTCCAGCAAATTTTACATCAACGGATTCCTTATCTCGCCACGAGTTTATACATATCAAGAACTCCCAAATACGAGCTCAAATGACCCATCAAAATCCAATTTGAAATACCAAAACTCAAGCCCTAGTTCTTCCCCCTTTTTGATAAATTTTCATGAATTTCTAGGTTGATTCTACCATTAAATCATGTAATTAGATCATAGAACTCACCTCCAATCAATCCCAGTCGAAATCCCCTTCAATTCTCGTCCAAAAGCTCTCAAGGATGTTAAAAAATGGTGGAAAAATGCCTTAGCTTGCGGAACAAAATGAAACTTTTAAAACCCTTTCTGTCCAGGCATTTTTGCTTCTGCGATCCTCTAACCGCTTCTGCGGACACCGCTTCTGCGGACACCTGCCCGCTTCTGCGGAAAACCCCAATGGCCCATGTCCGCTTCTGCGGTTCCATCGCCGCATCTGCGACACCGCACATGCGGCTCCAAGCCCACATCTACGAAAACTAACTCCTCAAGAAACTCGCACCTGCGACTCCCTTTCCACATCTACGGTCCCTTTTCCGCTGATGCGAAAATACCAGAACCAGCAAATATCAGCAATGACACAAGTCCAAAATTCATCCCGATGGCCATCCGAAATCACCCCGAGGCCCCCGGGACCTCAACCAAATGTGCCAATCCATCCTAAAACATCATTCAAACTTGCTCAATCATCAAAACACCTCCACCAACACCAAAACCATCAAATTACATCGGATTCAAGCCTAAGTTCTTCTAAAACTTCCGAAACACGCATTTGATCAAAAACCCGACCAAAACACCTCCGAATGACCTGAAATTTTGCACACACCTCCCAAATTACCTAACGAAGCTACAGCAACTCTCGGAATTCCATTCCGACCCTCGCATCAAAATCTCAAATATCAACCGGAATTCGCCAAAATACTAACTTCGCCATTTCAAGACTAATTCTACACCGGACCTCCAAAATTACTTCCGATCACGCTCCTAAGTCACAAATCATCCCCCAAAGCTAACCGAATCACCGGAAATCACATCCGAGCCCTCTAACTCATAAGCCAACATCCGGTTGACTTTTCCAAACCAAACCTTTCTTAAAGAGACTAAGTGTCTCATTTCCCTCTAAAACCAATCCAAATCAACTCGTTCACACAAGACTCTTATAATGAAGCATAAAGAAGCTGAAAACGGGGAAAACGAAGCGGTAACTCACGTGACGACGGGTCGGGTCGTCGCATCCTCCCAAACTAAAACAAACGCTCGTCCTCGAGCGGGCCAAGAAACATACCTGAAGCCTCAAACAGGTGAGGATATCTACTCCGCATCTCCCGCTCGGTCTCCCAGGTAGCCTCCTTCAGGGGTTGACCTCTCCACTGCACTTTCACTGAAGCAACATCCTTTGACCTCAACTTCCGAACCTGACGATCCAAAATGGCTGCTGGCTCTACATCATAAGTCAAATCATCATCCAACTGAACCGTGCTGAAGTCCAATACATGGGACGGGTCCCCAACATACTTTCGGAGCATAGATACATGAAATACCGGATGCATGCCCGACAAGCTGGGTGGCAAGGCAAGCACATAAGCCACCTCCCCAATCCTCCTAAGTACCTCAAAGGCCCAATAAACCACGGACTCAACTTCCCTTTCTTTCCAAACCGCATAACACCCTTCATGGGCGAAACCTTCAGCAAGGCCTTCTCACCAACCATATAAGACACATCTCGAACCTTCCGGTCCACATAACTCTTCTGACGCGACTGTGCTGTACGAAGCCTCTCCTGAATCAGCTTCACCTTCTCTAAGGCATCCTGAACCAAATCTGTCCCCAATAGCCTAGCCTCGCCGGGCTCGAACCAACCAACTAGAGATCTACACCGCCTCCCATATAACGCCTCATACGGAGCCATCTGAATGCTCGACTGATAGTTGTTGTTGTAGGCAAACTCTGCAAGCGGCAAAAACTCATCCCAAGAACCCCCAAAATCAATAACACAGGCACTCAACATGTCCTCCAATGTCTGAATGGTATGCTCGGACTGTCCGTCCATCTGAGGATGAAACGATGTGCTCAACTCCACCTGAGTACCCAACTCTCTCTGCACGGCTCTCCAAAATTGCAAAGTAAACTGAGTACCTCTATCTGAGATGATAGAAACTGGAACACCGTGCAACCGAGCAATCTCCCGGATATAAATCCCTGCCAGCCGCTCTGAAGAATAGGTAGTACACACCGGAATGAAGTGCGCGGACTTGGTCAGCCGATCAACAATCACCCAAATTGCATCAAATTTCCTCAAAGTCCGAGGAAGTCCAACAACAAAGTCCATAGTAATCCTCTCCCACTTCCACTCGAGAATATCCATCTACTGAAGCGATCCACCCGGTCTCTGATGCTCATATTTCACCTGTTGACAATTGAGACACCGAGCCACAAATCCCACAATATCTTTCTTCATTCTTCTCCACCAGTAGTACTGCCTCAAATCCTGATACATCTTCGCGGCACCCAGATGAATGGAATACCGCGAGCTATGGGCCTCCTCTAATATCAACTCCCGAAGCCCATCCACATTAGGCACACAAATCCGGCCCTGCATCCTCAACACACCATCCTCACCAATGGTCACGTCTCTGGCATCATCATGTTGGACCCTGTCCTTAAGGACAAGCAAATGCGGATCATCATACTGGCGCTCTCCGATGCAATCATATAAGGAAGACCGAGAAACCACACAAGCTAACACCCGGCTGGGCTCCGAAATATCTAATCTCACAAGCCGATTGGCCAAGGCCTGAACATCAACTGCAAATGGCCTCTCCCTAACTGGGATGTACGCCAAGCTCCCCATACTCACTGCCTTTCGGCTCAAAGCATCGGCCACTACATTGGCCTTTCCCGGATGATACCGTATGGTGATGTCATAATCCTTAAGTAACTCTAGCCACCTCCGCTGCCTCAAATTACGATCCTTTTGCTTGAGCAATTGTTGAAGACTGCGATGATCAGTGAATACCTCACAAGATACGCCATACAAGTAGTGCCTCCAAATCTTCAATGCATGAACTATAGCAGCTAACTCCAAATCATGAACAGGGTAGTTCTTCTCATGGGGCTTCAACTGACGAGAAGCATAAGCAATAACTCTACCCTCCTGCATCAATACACAACCAATCCCAACTCTCGAAGCATCACAATATACGGTATATGAACCTGAAGCTGATGGCAAAACCAATACTGGAGCTGTGGTCAAAGCTGTCTTGAGCTTCTGAAAGCTCTCCTCACACTCGTCCGACCAAACAAATGAAGCACCCTTCTGAGTCAACTTGGTCAAGGGCGATGCAATGGATGAAAATCCCTGAACAAATCGGTGATAATAGCCTGCCAACCCAAAGAAAGCTACGAATCTCTGTGGCTGAGGACGGTCTAGGCCAACTCTGAACCGCCTCTATCTTCTTTGGATCAACCTGAATACCCTCGCTGGACACCACGTGTCCCAAGAAAGCCACTGAACTGAGCCAAAGCTCACACTTGGAGAACTTTGCATAAAGCTTCTCCTCCCTCAATCTCTGCAATACAACTCGCAAATGCTCTGCGTGCTCCTCCTGACTACGCGAGTACACCAGAATATCATCAATGAAAACAATAACGAACGAATCCAGATACGACCGGAATACACTGTTCATCAAATGCATGAATGCTGCTGGGGCATTGGTCAGCCCGAAAGACATGAGAAGAAACTCATAGTGACCATATCTAGTCCTGAAAGCAGTCTTAAGAATATCTGAATCCCTGATCTTCAACTGGTGATAACCCGAACGGAGATCAATCTTAGAAAACACCCTCGCTCCTTGAAGCTGGTCGAACAAATCATCGATGCGAGGCAGGGGATACTTGTTCTTAATTGTTACCTTGTTCAATTGCCTATAATCGATGCACATTCTCATTGTGCCATCCTTTTTCTTCACAAACAGAACTGGTGCACCCCAAGGTGACACACCAGGCCGAATGAACCCCTTATCTAGGAGTTCCTGAAGCTGCTCCTTCAATTCTTTCAACTCCGCTGGTGCCATATGATATGGCAGAATAGAGATGGGCTGAGTGCCCAGCACCAGGTCAATACCAAAATCAATATCTCTGTCCGGTGGCATGCCCGGCAAGTCTGTAGGAAATACATTGGGAAAATCCCTCACTACTAGAATGGAATCAATACTAGGAGTCTCAGCTCCAACATCCCTCACAAAAGCAAGATACGAGAGACAACCCTTACCAACCATACGCTGGGCCTTCAAGAAGGAAATCACCCAACTCAGAACATAATCAGTCACACCATGCCACTCGATCCGCGGTACACCCGGCATAGCCAAAGTTACTGTCTTAGCATGACAGTCTAGAATAGCATGACACGGAGATAGCCAATCCATGCCTAAAATAACATTAAAGTCCACCATGCTCAATAGCAAGAGATCAACTCGGGTCTCCAGACCCCCAAAAGTCACATCACATGACCGGTACACACGGTCCACAAAAACAGTGTCGCCCACCGGGGTAGACACATGAACAGGTAAAGCAAGAACCTCCAGGGGCGCACTCAAATAACGAGCAAAGTATGAAGACACATATGAATAGGTGGAACCGGGATCAAATAATACAGAGGCATCTCTGTGGCAGACCGAAGCAATACCTGTATTGACAGCATCTGAAGCAATGGCATCTGTCCTGCCTGCAATAGCATAAAAACGAGCCTGGCCGCCGCCCGATCGACCTCCACCTCTAGGGCGACCTCTGGCTGCCTGATCTCCTCCCCTAGCTGGCTGGGCGGGTGGTGAAGTAACTGGAGCAAAGTCGAGGGCTGACCCCTCTACTGATGCTGACCGCCACGGAGTCGAGGACACTGCCTCCTCATATACCCAAACTCTCTGCACTCATAGCAACTACCCGGTGCTGGAGATGGGGACTGAAGGGAACCCCTCGCACCGGAGTGACTAGCAGATGCACTCGGCGCAGAAGAACCCTGAGCTGATGGGGCATGAGATGAACTCTAAGTTGGGAGGGCGCTGAGTGAAGACTGGCCCTGCTGAGACCCATGATGACCACGGCCCGAAGATGCCCCACGATACTCTGGACGGGCCGACTGAGCAGGACTGAAAGAACGACCTCTACCATGCTGGAAATGGCCCCTAGACGGAGCACCACTGAAACTGCCCGATCCTCGAGGCCTCTTGGCCTCCCTCTCCTCTCGCTCTCGACGGCGAACTGACTCGATCTCACGAGTGATATCCACAACCTCCTCAAATGTAGCACCCAATACTCTCTCTCTAGTCATCAGAATACGGAGATGGTAGTTAAGGCCATCCACAAACCTCCTGATCCTCTCACGATCCGACGGAATCATCCAAATAGCATGACGGGCCAAATGTGAAAACCTCATCTCATACTGAGTCACGGTCATATCTCCCTACGTCAACCACTCAAACTGTCTATGCAGCTCCTCTCTGCGGGACTCCGATACATACTTCTCCAGGAAGAGAGCGGAGAACTGCTGCCAAGAAAGGGGTGCTGCACCGACAGGCCTACGCCTCTCAAAGCCCTCCCACCAAGTAAAAGCAGCACCGGTAAACTGAAAGGTGGTAAATGCCACACCACTACACTCAAGAATCCCTGTTGTACGGAGCATCCGCTGGCACCTGTCAAGAAAACCCTGGGCATCCTCGCCCTCAGCACCACTGAATGTCGGAGGCTGGAGTCTACCAAACCTCTCAAGACGACGCTGCTCATCCTCCGGCATAACTGGAACCCTGAACTCCTGCATTGGTGCAACCGGCTGAGCTAGAGGTGCCTCTGGTGTCTATAGTCCCTGCACTACCTGATCAGGTGTGCGAGCAGCGGGGGTCTGGTTGCCTCCCCCGGCCTGCGAAGTAGTTGCTGCTGTAGTGGCTGAAACTGCCTGAGCCAGGCCAGTGCAAACTGTCAAAATTTGTGCCAAGGTCTCCTGAAGACCCGGAATCACGATGGGTGCAACTGGTGTCTGAACTGGTGCTGCTGGAGTCTGATCCGGAGCTGGGGCAACTGGTGGATCAACAGATGCTGCCCTCGCTACTCTGCCTTTGCCACGACCACGACCGCGTCCACAGCCTTTGGTGGCCTCAGTGGGTGGCACTGGTGGTCGTCCACCTCGTCCGGTAGCTCGTGTCCTCACCATCTGTGAGAGAATAGAATAAAGAGAAGTTTAGTGCTCGAAGCAACAAGTTCGCACGACAAGAATTTCAAGAATGTGAAGTTTTCCTAAAGGTTCTGCAGCCTCTCGAGGATAAATACAGACGTCTCCGTACTGATCCGCGAGACTCTACTAAACCGGCTCATGACTTGCGAGACCAAGTAACCTAGGCTCTGATACCAACTTGTCACGACCCCAACCCCGGTCGTGATGGCACCCCAACACATTGCTAGGCAAGCTCGACCAATTATCAATCACAACCCCTCTCGTATAGAGTTCATTACCAATTAACAGGGTTTAAATGCCAATTTAACATAAATAGAAGTCTGAAATAGAAGATAAAATACGCGGAAATCATAATAACGTCACTACATAGCCCACCGATCTAGTGTCACAAGTCAAGAGCCTCTACCACAAGATTTAGACAGCCTAATACAGAGATAGTCTAGAATACTGAAAAGTAAAAGATAGAGGGAGAAATCGGGTCTACGGACGCCATGCAACTACCTCGATGTCTCCGGTGGATGAAAATCAGCAAGAAAACTCCTACTATGCCTCGGGAACACCTGGATCTGCACGCAAGGTGCAGGGAGTAATGTGAGTACTCCGACCAAGTGAGTAATAAGCATAAATAATGACTGAGAATAAGAAATCCTGAAGAAGCACAGAGTAATCTATAATGCGGCAGTTTAAAAACAAGTAATATGAAATCAATAAGCCAGTGAAGTAGAAACATGGAAATGCTACAACAGATGAGCAAATAAATGATAGCCAAATAAAGGAATGCAACTCATAGTACGGTACTCTCTAGTGCCCGCTGAGGCGTGCAACCCGATCCACTTATTTATCGTCGACGGCGCTCACTGGGGGTGTGCAGACTCCGGGAGGGGCCCCTTACAGCCCAAGCGCAATATCAAGCCATCTCGTGGCATCAGCTAGGCCCTCGGCCTGGTATCAATATCAACATAATACTGCTGCGGCGCGCAGCCCGATCCATACTCGGTCCAGAAAATCACATAAGCCCCTCGGGCCATAAATAAATAGTAGTTCTCAGCCCAAAACATCGTTAGAAATATCATTCAAGTTGCAAATCTGAGTAAAAGTGGCTGAGTTTGTAAAAACAGTATTAAACAATAGGACTGAGTTCAAGTAATATGTCAAAATAGTGAGAAAACCGTGATAGCAATCCCCGAAGGGTTCAAATAATTGGCACGAAGCCCAAGTATGACAATTAATCAAATAAAATGATGATATCAAATAAGCTTCAATCAATTACGCGGTAAAAACATCACTCGGGACGGACCAAGTCCCAATCCCCAATAGTAAACGACCTCGCGCTCATCATCAAGCGCGTGTCTCACCTCAATATAGCACTACGATGTGCAAATCCGGGGTTTCAAACCCTCAGGACATCATTTACATTCATTACTCACCTCAAGCCGGCTAAAACTCTAGCTCGCTATGCCCTTGCCTCTCAAATCGGCCTCCTCGCGCATCGAATCTGACCAAAAGCAGAGCGAATACGTCACAATATGCTAAAGGAACAAAACCCAATCGAAAACAATCGAAAAATATCAAAAATCTCGAAATTAGCAAAACCCGAGCCCTGGGCCCACTTCTCGAAACTCAGAAATTTTCACATCAATAGACTCCTTATCTCCCCACGAGTTTATACATATCAAAAACACAAGAATCGGAGTACAATTGACCCTTCAAATCCCCAATTTTTGCTCTCTTAAGTTCAAGCCCTAAACCACCATTGTTGTCCATTAATTTCTTAAATTTTCAGTCCTAATCCATGAAATAGCAGCATAGAATCGTGTTTTGGGTCCAAAAATCCATACCATATCGAAGCTCCTTGAAATCCCTCTTCAAAATCGCCCACAATTCTCCAAGTCCGAAGTTAGAAATGAGAAACCCTTCAAAATTCGCGAAGATGAACATAAATACCTTCTGCCCAGTCATAACCACTTTCGCGGTACCGCTTCTGCTGTCCTACCTCCGCATCTGCGGAATTCCATAAGTCCAGCCTGACCGCATCTGCGGTCCTATAGCCGCACATGCGGCTCCGCAGGTGCGGTCCCCCTATCCGCATCTGCGATCCCAGCATTTCCCTTGCCTTTCCGCTTCTACGACTTCCTCCTCCACTCCTGCGATACCGCTTCTGCGGTCCCAATTCCGTAGAAGCGGAAATACCAGAAGCAGCAGGGTCTGCAATTTTGCACAAGTCCAAAACTCTCCGTTAGCCATCCGGAATCACCCCGAGGCCCCCGGAACCTCAACCAAAAGCCCCAACACATCCTAAAACATATCCAAACTGTTCCAATCACCAAAACACCTCAAACAACACCAAAACTATCAAATTACATCGAATTCAAGCCTAAGTTCTTCTAAAACTTCCGAAACACGCATTTGATCAAAAACCCAACCAAATCACCTCCGAATGACCTGAAATTTT
>NW_017670435.1:378648-399005 GCF_001879085.1 Nicotiana attenuata
TTACGCCAACTTCAAGCCTAATTCCACACCGGACCTCCAAACTACTTACCGACTCACACTCCTAAGTCACAAATCACCTCCCGAAGCTAACCGGACCATCGGAATTTGCATCCGAGCCCTCTAACACATAAGTCAACATCCGGTTGACTTTTCCAAACCAAGCCTCCCTTTAAGAGACTAAGTGTCTCATTTCCTACTAAAATCAATCCAAACCAACTCGATCACACAAGACACTGATAATGAAGCATAAAGAAGCAGAAAATAGGGTAAACAGAGTAGTAACTCATGAGACGACGGGTCGGGTCGTCATAGATGTCTAATAGTAATGATAGCTTATATTCTCTATTTGCGAAAGAAGAAATCACAATCAGATTACGATCTAAAGCTTTCACATTAGGTAACAGAAAAGAAATAGTTGTGTGCATGTTTACTCCTCCGACGTCATCAAGATCATTATTTTAGGCATTAGGCAAGAAATTAAAGTTTGTCATATTTACAAAATGTACAGAACAACTAAAGTAATAAAGGATTAATCAATATGCAGAAATATACTTGCAAAAAGTGGCAAGCACACAACATTTAGAAGAATCTAATGTATTTCAAATAAGGGCTTTAGAATAGCGTTATTTTCTTGAACATAAGAGGATAAGTGGAGTAATAACGACATATATGTAGGGGTAAAATAGACGTTTAGAAATAGCAACACCAAGAGGGGGGGGGGGGTGGAGTTAACTTAAAATATATCTAATTTTAGAGCCAACTCATGAAAACTATCCATTTTCAACTTGGCAACTAATTTATTTCACGTGGACCCAAATGGAAAATGTTTTTATTGTGTTTGAAAAATTACCTATAAATAGAGACAACTTCTTCTCATTTTTCTATTAACCTTTTATAAATTCTTCTTGAGTGTTGTAAGAAAAATATTGGGAGAAAGAGAGTTGTGAGATATTATTAGAGAAGTCAGTATGAGAAACATTATTTGTATAAAAAAATTTCTTGAGTGAATTTGTGAGAGACTTTCTTGCGTTTTTTCTGTGTAAGTAGAGCGAGATCTCTAATTCCGTTCTCTATATACTTTTTATAGTGAAACTATTCCTTCTACTAGCAAACATATTGGTTGAGCCACGTAAATCTCGATGTCACTATTTTTTATCCCGTCTGCCGCATAACATGAATCGTAGATGCGAAAAAGGTACACCCAAAGTACACGAACAACAAAATCAGATAGTGAATTTTTTTTGGTTATGCAAACTGTATTAGATCGGGTTCAATGGTAAGGACAGAATGTATTCCCCAAACTGTAAGATGACTTAAGAAGGAAACTGGATGCTATTTGTAGGTCCTGAAGGGGAAGAACAATGATTTGTTGCTCAGGTTCTTCACCTTCAGAATTTACGAATAACATCCAGTTTTCTTTTCCAGTCATCCTACAGTTTGGGCTTTGCATTTTGCCTTTACCATTGAACTCGGATCCTATGCAGTTTGCATAATAAAAAAGATCCACTATATGTCTAATTATTTGCGTACCTTGATTATATCTTTGTCACATTGACGGTTCATAAAGTTGGTATCTGCTAAGGATATTCTGCTTCTGTCAAGCTAAAGGTGATCGAAAATGTTGGCCATATGTTGCAAAAGAATTAATAACACGTTGAAACACTTTAGTTTGCTTACGATTATTTGCGCATTAAATGTACTGAATTGCAAGAGATCTTGAATTCTTTTTTAAAGTGTTGTCTGTATATCACCACCTTTTTAGATCTCCTTCATTCATATTTTCTAAATTCATTCATATATCAGTATTGGTTTTTGAAAGGCATTTCATGATAAAGATGTCAGAGATTTCCGAGTGGAATAGTACTAGAATTGCTTTATGGTGTAAACAATGTTGAATATAAGATTTATTTTTGAGTATTCAAGTGTAATGAATTTTTATTTATTTTTTGTAATCTTCTATTCAATTTATTTGCAATCTTCTATTTTATTTAAATTTAGCAGTAAATCATTTTTTCCTTAATCTTAGTTGTCTCATATATAACAATTTAATCCAACGTTCTTAAAGAGTCTTTTAATCATATTGCAAATTTATATATTGATGGAAAATATATTGAACATTTAATATTTTTTGTTTTTATTTTATTTTATTCTATAAAATATTAGATTTAGATGAGTTTAAATGTTACATGTAGGGGTATACATATACTGGGTTGGTTTGGTCGGATTTTCGGTTTGGATTGGTTAGGTTTTATCGGATTTTTGGATTTTTTGTTACTTAAATATTATTTCTGTCTTACTTTGTTAAATTTTTGGTAAGTAAATATATGTTTAGTAAGAATATAAAAATATTTTGGTAAGTATTATTGTAATTAAAAATATTTTTAACGGATGTAAAAACCATAATCAAAGAAAACAAACTTTTTACTTGAATAATAATATTCCAATAATATCTCATGATAAGATAGATAATTTGATAAGTAACTTTTTTCTTCTATATTTAATATGACTAGCTAAAACAATCAGTGTGTTGTGGTGTATGAAAGCCGAGAAACCTTGGGCAAATGTAACCAAAATTGACATGGGATATATACTAAAGCTAAAGATCAAACCTCCATCAAATAATATTAGATATCTCATTTTAGCATCCTGTAAATCCAATCAATGATCACATATTTCTTTTGAAAGAGTAAAGTGATATTTCGACAACTAATCAAATTTCGTATAATTTCAGAAAAACTTCAAAGGTTGTTCAAAATAATCCGGGTCGGAGATGAATGTACAACAAATCAATTTACAAAAAAAGGACAAAACAAACGTGTCAATTGCTCAGAAATTGCAATTTTCTTTTGGTTCGAAGCATAGAGATGAAGTTCCGCCTGCAATAGTTGAAAATTAAAATCAAGATTAGGAGATTTAGAACTTTATAAAACCTTTATATTAAGTCGCTTTGACGAATGACTTATAAATCGCATGGGTGAAAACGCTATATAATTGTGAATGAGTTATAAATCGCATTAAATAAATGCGTCTTATAAATCATAAAAGAGAATGCGGCTTATAAATAGCATTAAAAGAATGCCACTCATAAACTGCAGTAACATAATTGTAGGGAATGTGATTAATAAACGCAATAGTGTAATGTGATTTATAAATCGCAAGCGGAATGCGACTTATAAATCGCAATAGCAGAATGCGACTTATAAATCGCATTCTTCAAATGCAGTTATTATAATAAATTTTGACCTCCAGATAATGGATATGCCCATTAGGCGAAGTAGAGGGCTTATATTCAATTGAAGCCCAAACCTATTTGTTTATCCAAAACAAACCAAGAAGCTGAACCTATTTTGTTTGTACTTTCAGAATTTTCATCTCCCATAACTTAAAAACAAATTTAAATTATACATACATTATAAAAATACAAGTCTGACAGTCGCATTATATTGAATCTTGAATATGATCTACTATTATTTTTATTGTATTATCATTTTCTTCTATTTTTATTTTTTCATTTTTGATGGGTGAGTGGGTGTGGGGTAGGGGTGGGGCAACTCATAGAGTCACAAGATTTTTCTTAACTTAGACAAAGAATAAATACTAAAGAATAAACTGTGATTCCAAAGTACAAGCACATGATTGAATTTTGTATTTTGTCAATAAGGAAGGATTAAACTGTTAGAACTAACTAGAAAAGAAGTTTTACCTTATTTCACGTATAGTTTCCAAGTTATGACTTATGTATATTGTAGATATTCTCACCTTAATTTATGATTTAATCCTGATAAGTTAGTATAGTTTGATGTAAATATCAAATGCGGATAAATTTTTACATTCTTTTTCTCGCTCTTAACCCATATATTGTGCATCAAGTATATCAACCATATGTCACAATACATCAATTCTATATTTTTCATTTATTTATTTCACTTTGTTCTACAACTAACCTTTCAAAGATAGGAGATGTTATATATTGATACTATATTTGAGTTATCAACATAACATTATAGTAAAATATGTGATGGACTAACAAAAATATGATAGACAGATTTTATCACTTCCTCAGTATCAACAATATATATAACTTTTTTCTCAATATCACTAAAAAGAAAAGTTGAATTCCACTTACCAACTTGTTTGGATGGTTGTTACCTGTTGTATTGTATCGTACTGTTATTTTAATTAATACAATGTTTGTTTTGATTGTTACTTAAATTTTATTGTATCATATCATTAAATTTGTCGTTATGTAACGACGAAAAGTGTCACTTTATGGAACAACCGATTCGGTGTGGTCGTGTCGTTACCTTATTTTTTCTTTCATCTTGTCCTTCCTTATTATGAAATAATCTTAGTTTATCTTTTACCCTACCTTTTTATATGATAGTTCTATCTCGTATATTACTTTTTCTTTATAATATTGCAAGTACATTCTACATATTATCGGTGCATGACATCATGAAACGACGTCAAACAATACAATCTATCCAAAGATTATATGCATCAAAACGATACAATATAATACAATGCAATACTATACAATAAATTATGAAACGATACATAACAACCATCCAAACAAGAGATCTTATTACACAAGGGGTCGAATGGGGATAGTGAGAATTGAATCCGCACTTATTATGTAACAGTTTCTATCATTACAACTAGAGGGTAAGCTCTGACTGTGCCTTAATAAATCATCAATCCGAGGGCATGGCACGACACGAACACGAACACGAGTTCGACACAAGGGGCATGTCTTGTTTTTTGCTAACCAAGGAATAATACAAGCAACATGAAACCTATGACAGCAAGCAGGAAGTATCAGACAACACATATTACCTTGTTTAAATTCTGCTAAGCATATACAACAGTCATTATTTTTGCCTTTAATTTTTGGCCGATACCCTATTTTTTCCCCATCATCAAAATCATCTATCACTAATTCAATAGTTGCCACTAGATATGGGGTTTCCTGAGCTCTTTCTGGTGTCATAACACGAGCTCTCTCTGCCGTCACATTATGCAATCTTTCTGTTGTCACACTATGAGCTCTTTCTATTGTCACATTACTAGCTCTTTCTGTCATCACACTATGAGCTCTTTCTGTTGTCTCATTACGAGCTCTTTCTGTCATCACACTATGAGCTCTTTCTGTCATCACACTACTAGCTCTTTCTGTTGTCACATTACGAGCTCGAGCACGTTCTGTTGTCACATTATGAGCTCGAGCACTTTCTGTGGTGACATTACGAGCACTTTCTGTTGTCATATAACGAGTTCGAGCACTTTCTGTTGTCACATTACGAACTCGTTCTACTGTCACATTATGAGCTCTTTCTACTGTCACATTACGAGCTCGAGCTCTTTCTGTAATCACATTATTACGAGCTCCTTCTGTTGTCACAACACGAGCTCTTTCTGTTGTCATATTACGAGCTCTTTCTGTTGTTTCTTCATGACCTCGTGCTATTTCGGAGACATAATTCGATTGTGATCTTGATTCTTCAGAAAGACACATCAATATCATTGCTATGATCGAACATAGCAGTGACGAAACAACCAAGGAAGACAAATGTAAACATGAGATTTGACATCTTTTATGTGGTCGCAGAGGCAGATGGAGAAGAGTTCCAGCCTCCGTTGGTGGTGAAAAATGGTAGGGCAAGGATTTTGAGGATGGAAGAAGGCAACGTAAGGTTTTATAATTTTAAGTTGTTGATATAGAAATTTATTAGGATTTGAAGTAACCCGTCCGTTTAAGACGTATAAATTGATTGGGTCTTTAGTTTGATTTTTGGGTTTATGTTAAATAAAGTATGAGAATGTTTTACTATTTCACGAGATATCTTTTAAATAAAATATTATTAGGTCTTTATAAAAATTAAATTTTATTAGGTTTAATTTAGTAACTTTAATTAATTGCATCTGTCGTAATATATATTTATTCTGCACCCGTATTTGATTTATACCCCTGAATCCTCAATTTTATATAATAAAAGAAGGAATTAAAAACTTTAACTATGGTTAGGGTCTTATTTTATTCAATTAAATCTCATTCATTGATTTTTAACCATAACAAGTGTTTCCAATTCAAGTAATAACTTGGAGAAATGGAGAGAATAGTAAATGGAGAGTAGTTGGATCCCTGAATACCCCTATGAAATATATTCGTTCATATAATACTAACAAAACTGCTCTTATGCCTTGACCATTATTGGGTGATAATATCTAGGGATGACAATGGGGCGGGGCGGGTTTGGCAAACCCACAAAAATTTCAACCCGCTCCGCATAGTTATTTTTTCAGTTTTCAACCCGCCCGCCCCGCCCCACTTAATTTTTTTTCTTTTTTCTTTAATTTTTTTTCTAAAACAAACTAGTTTGACATTTTATTATTTTATTAAAATGGAGAATTTAATAGTATCGCATAAATATATAAGTGAGAGAGTATTACGCTCATCTTCCAAAATAAATGGTTACTATCATCGGAAAAGGGTTCAAAATGCTCCTAAACTAATGGAAAAGGTTTAAAAATACCCTTCATCCACCTATTGGGCTAAAAATATCCCTCCATCCACTTTTTGGTTCACTTATGCCATTTGACCGTTAGGTCAATGCTAAATTAAAAATTATTATTATTCTTTTTGTAAAGCGTAAAAAAATATTTTGCAAAATATTTTCGTTTTTCTAAACGAATGCACCAATAGTCCGCTAATTTAGTAAAATCTTCTTATTTTTTTGTCAGTTTTTACAAAAAAAATATTTTTTTTCATTTTTTTAGTTTTTTTAAAGCATTTTTTTTTGTAAAAACTGGAAAAGAAATTGTGAAAACAGAAAAAAAAATTATTTTTAATAAATATTTTCGTTTTTTAAAAACTGAAAAAAATATTTTCAACAAAATATTTTCGTTTTTGAAAAGTATTTTTTTTCATTTTTTCAGTTTTCTTAAAACATTTCGTTTTGTTTTCGTTTTTCAGTTATTTTTTTAAAAGAAAATTTTTTCGTTTTGTTTTTTAAAAACTGATTTTTTTTCAAAAACGAAAATATTTTTTTTAGTTTTTAAGAAACGAAAATATTTATTAAAACATCTTTTCGGTTTTTACAATTTTTTCAGTTTTTAGAAAAAAAAAGCTTTAAAAACTGGAAAAATGAAAAAAATATTTTTTTGTCAAAACTGAAAAAAAAAAAAAGAAGAATTTACTAAATTAGTGGACTACTGGTGCATTAGTTTAAAAAAACGAAAATATTTTGCGAAATATAGTTTTAGAAAAAGAAGTAATAATTATTTTTAATTCAGCATTGACCTAACGGTCAAAGGGCATAAGTAAACCAAAAAGGTGGATGGAGGGGTATTTTTAGCCCAATAGGTGGATGAAGGATATTTTTAAACCTTTTCTAATAATTTAAGGACATTTTGAACCCTTTTCCGTACTATCATTTTCTATTGGGTTGGTGGATTCAACTACCCTTGTCCAAGGAGTATCAATTGACGCCTCTTTGCTGGAAAATTATAGGTAAAAAGAATTTTATATATGTGTATTATATGTTGAATCCTTTTGACTTGTGTTTGCTTCATTATATTTTGACTCTCCTCGGGAAAATCCTGACTCCACTATAGTTGGTCTAGATAATTGGATTCCTGAATTCTTATTGACAATGAAACTAATGGCATCTAAGGATTAAGGCAGGATAAAGTTCAAAGAAAATGCTACCTTGTGTACTCTGCCTATTTGTTAGATCTTCAACAAATTTGGTTGTGATAGGTGCAATATCAACAATCAAAACATCCAAAGGGATCTATATCACAGTAATTTCTCACAAAACTAATCACTGCTGTGATTCAGCGACTTCTAATAAGCCTTAAGATGAACTTTTTGTAAAGTCATAGATCGAATCTGGATTTCTTCGAATTGATCCTCTGGGAGTCGAAGGGGAGCATTGAGCCTTAGAACAATGGTAAAGTTGTCTCCGTGCGACCTATATGTTATGGGTTCGAGCCATGAAATCAGCCACTAACGCTTGCATTAAGGTAGGCCGCCGTGAATCCCTTTTGAGTCCTCTGGTAGTCTAACACAATTGTCGCAACACAAGGCGCACTGAATGCACGGATATGTATGTCATTAGTAAAATTCTATACTTCAACTGATTCTCTGTTTAGCTCATGCACATAAGCTCTTCCTTGTGTAGCTTTCTACTATAAATCGCATCAACTTTAGTTAAATAACATGCTTCATGTAAAGAACAAGAACCATGATAGAAGGGCATAGGAAGTTACACTATCAGCAACCTAAAATGAAGTACAAACTTCACACCCGATAGAGAGAGCCATTTTGTTGCATATCCATAAAACGATACAAAGTTACAATAGGTTAAACTTGTGAGACCGATAGAGAGAGCCATTTTGTTGCATATCCATAAAACGATACAAAGTTACAATAGGTTGAACTTGTGATACCAGTATGTAATATCGCTAAGATCCAAGGAAATATAGGAAAAAGTTACATGGCCTATACTTGAATGCCTAATTTGAAACCTTCATACTAGCAAGAAACACATTGTAGTGAACTACACCAATACGTAGAAACAAGAATCCAAACCCTCATCTCTTCTTGAAACCATATTTTTTGCGTTCATAGAACAGATCTGTTTTAGCACTACCCAGATTGACAATCTTTGGACAACCATCCCTATCTTTCTCCTGCTGAGTACATTCTTTGCAATAATATGCATCAGAAATGCCCACACCTCCGCAGATGACACAACGGCCCTGAAATGATCCATAGTTGCATTCATCACAAACTCGGACAAGTGTGCAAGGACGCACATAGGAATCACAAATCACACACTTTCCATCACATTTCTCACAAAGTCGCCCAATAGCTATTCCTGGCTGCTTCCTGCACATGATCAAGTCAGGATGATGCTTGGCCATACTTCTTGAGGTGAGGTTTTAACCTGCAAAAGTAAAAACGAGGCAACAGTCGTTAGCAAACAGCTGACACAAGGCAAAAGAATGTACTTCAATCTATATGATTACATATTAGTGAGGCAGAAAGCATAGTATAACTAAAGCAAGACCGTAGAAGCAATAACCAATATAAGTAGAAAGACAAACATTATCTCCTGTAACATTTATAAGGCCTACAGATGAGAAGGAACAACTATGTCTCGATCCCAAGCTAGTCGGCTGATGAATTCTCAATATCATAATGCTCTCTGCTTGGGTCCATAATACTTCAAAACTCCATAATTAAGGATTATCTAACACTCGAAGTTCTCTAATATACTCTAGCGGCCCCAACTCTGAACCTCTGTTCGAAAAGTTACAAGAATCTTCATATCAAGTAACAACAAAAAAGAAGCCAAACTTGCCATGTAAAAAACTTCGACGCAGCCAGTCCAATGGGAACAGACATCTTTTAAAGCCTTTGCCGAGGCCATTTCTGCAACCTGGCAGAGTTGAAATGAAAGAATGTTACGGGTGATTACTCGATGGACAAGGTTAGTTAGTCTCTTAGTTACACAGGTATTATTTATACCCAATGTAAAGGGTTAACTAAACAGAGGATAACAAATAAAGAATTTTGTACTGTGAATATATTCTGCTATACCTCAAACCAAACATCCCCTAAAAATATTATAACAAGCACTAGTCTTCTAGTTTGTATCACCTATACAAAATTTTAACTTTCATTTTTTCCATCTTTTGCTAAATCTGCCTGGATTCCAAGATACAGATAAAAAGGAAAATGAAGAAAATAGCATCAGTGGTAGGATTGTCCAGATCAACTTTATTTCCATCAGATTTGACAATGCCTAAATGAAGATAGAACTAGCTCTAACATTGCCCCTCTCCTTTGGCTTCTATTCTTCTCACTTGACAAGGGTTCGTCACACATTATAGACAACAGTAAAACTTATGACTTCCATGAAGGAATTTTTTTTTTTGGGGGGGTGGTGGGGAACCCGGGGAAGATAGATGGTAACAACAAGGGAATGTTGGATCAGCTATTTGGTTCTCAAATTCTGGACTGCTTATCAACGAGAAAGCTCTCTCAGAATTTTTTTTTTTTTTTTTTTTTGATTTGCACCGGGTGTCCGAGTCTCTAAGAGACCCGACTAATCCCGGGGGTGCACAGGCCCTCGGCAAGGAGTTGCCCGCAAGTGCACCACGGTTAATTCAGGTATTTACCCAGTCCGATGGCCCTCAGAAATTGTTTTCACCCAGTGGGTTTCGAACTTGAGACCTTGAAAGGGAGCAAACCCCAAGGCTCAAGTCTATTGCCACCAGGCCAACCCCTAATATTCTGCATTTAAGTTTCGCATTCTTGCTAGTGACATCATGCCCTTTGCAAGCACAAAACAGCTTCTATGCACCACTCATCTTAATCCTCTCCACAAAAAATAACAATGGCATCCACATCAATCCTACCAGAAATTGATATGGTTAAACAGTTGATTGTTACTAGTCATTCTTCATGGTTAGTTAAGGCACAAGTTTTACAAACACCAATTACAATCCCAATCTTCGGATTCTTTAATAACATCATCAGCAAGTTCAATGCTTGCCAAGACTTATCCTACTTCGCATGAACCTATATCTAATTTGGTTCCACAAATAATCAACCTTTAACTCACCCTTTGGATTCTACTTCTTCACTATCTTTATCTAATTCTAATGATTAGGAATACCACAGGGCACAGAGAAACTGGACGTCCAAGTTCTTTTGAGTTTTGAACCTACACTTCAAATAATTTAATATAGCTGGATTCTCATATAGAGAATCACTTTCTTTTTTATGATGAAATTTTTACCTTCAAGTCAATAGGATAAAAAGTCCAGACACTTACTCCATAGTCTTAGTGGTTAATCTTCTCAACTTTGAACACCCATAGAAGCATCCCCTCCCCCAATTCCCTTTTTCCTTGACAGGCTATAAAAGAGACCTTCACATAAATATTTTCTAAACGATCTCGATTACTATTAAATGTAAAAAATCATTAAACCATGATAAATTGGTCAATAAAGTGGATTCAAATCCTAACAAAAAACAAAAAGATGCTCGGTGATTTCTTCTCATATGTCGAACCTTTAGTGAGCATAGTTTCCCGATAGCTGCACTAGTGGGAGGTAACAGGTACAAAGTACAGGTGAAGGCAAGCTAGCACAAAAACCACCATTAACGGAACAAAAAAACCAAACTTTAATAAGTTTATTTGGTTCTTTCACCAGCACATGACTAAGCCTATTGTAAGTTATCACGAAACAGTCGAGTTCATCATCTAGCATACACAGTAATTATTAATCTGGATAACTCTATAAGTGTAAAGCTCAATTTTTTTTATAAAAGTTAAATGCTTTTACTATTTCTAATTGAGGTTAACATTAATCCATAATTTACTTAAATCTGCTACTGCAACAAAAGTAAATTGGTATAATGCTCTGAACTCAATTACTAATACCTAAACCTAAAACTAAAGGTTACATAAAAAATCAGAATTTTAAAACATTTATTTACAAAATAAAGCATAACAAAACATTCTGAGTCTTGTTATTAACACACAAGCTAACTTTTTTATTATGATTTTAACTAATTCGTTGAATTCAAACACAAAACAAACGGAAAATCAAACAAAACATAATTAAATTAGCTAACAAATAACAACATGGAAAGATGTAAAGCGAACCTGATTCGAGGAATGAAGCTTCTGGAACCAAAAGCCACAGGGTTTTATCTGCAGAGAGTGAAAAATAGCTCAGCTGAGTATCGAAGATGACCCAAAAAAAATATTGAGGCCCGTGTATATATATAGTGGGCGAGAGGCGGTGGGCTTGCCCACTTGAGTTGCCCAAATCCATTATATGATTTGGGTTACGGGATCTGTACATAGATAGCCAATCAAATTTAGTAAAAATTGTGTGGGGTAGCTACTTTTTAAAATGATATTTACTTTTTATCCAGCATTTTCAATGCTTAGCAATAGTAGCCACTAGTTTAATTAAATGGCATAAGCTTTCTCTATTGCAGCCAACCGGATTTGCTCGGCAGCTTGCCATTTCAGTGCCTCAACGTAGCCGGAGTCGAACCGGGCGTCGGTGTAGTGATCCTGATGATGATTTACTGGCCTTATCATGACACCTTGATCTGGTGTTGGTGGTTTTATAGGTCTTACGAAAATTGAAAGTTGAAGGTCCAAAGATAGAGCTTCTGTTGATTCTCATGATCGGATATTAAAATTAAAGTTAAGGACACTTGGTCCTGAATTTAGACTAACAAGCTCATAAGTTAAGGACAATAGGTCCTGAACTTACAGTTACAAGTTCAAAAGTTAAGGACAATAGGTCCTGAAGTCCTGAACTTAGACTAACAAGCTCAAAAGTTAAGGACAATAGGTCCTGAAATTAGGCTAAGAAGCACAAAAATTAAGGACAATAGATCCTGAATTTAGACTAACAAGCTCAAAAGTTAAGGACAATAGGTCCTAAACTTAGACTAACAAGCTCAAAAGTTAAGGACACTTAGTCCTGAACTTACAGTTACAAGTTCAAAAATTAAGGACACTTGGTCCTGAACTTAGACTAACAAGCTCAAAAGTTAAGGACAATAGGTCCTGAACTTAGACTTACAAGTTCAAAAGTTAAGGACAAGTAGTCCTTAACTTAGAGTTACAAGCACACAACTTAAGGACAGGTGGTCCTGAACTTCGAGTTCCACGTTCAAAAGTTAAGCACATGTAGTACTAAAGTCCTGAACTTAGAGTTGCAAGTTCAAAAGTTAAGGACATGTAGTGCTGAAGTCCTAAACTTAGAGTTGCAAGTTCAAAAGTTAAGGACACTTGGTCCTGAACTTTTATGAGCAGAAGGGTGTTTTCGTCCGGGCAGGTAAAGTTTATTAAAGCAGTGGCTAAAGACTAAAGACATTTTAAACAGTGACTTAAAAGTAAATACACGTGTTAATAGTGGCTAACCGTGCACTTCCCCCTTAGATTTATTGCTTATTTTTTAGGGATTTTTACACGAATATCCCGTCGTATTCATTGTTTATTTTTTTTTATGCATATACATAGTTTATACATTGATGATACATAATTATAAACATATAATACATAAGTTATGCATATTATACATTCAGCAGCTATTTTTATTTTAAGCAATTTGGTGGGCGGATATTTGGGTGAATTCTTATATTTTTTAACCTTATTCATCGGTTATTTTAATTTAAAAAGTTAAGTGGATGACTATTTAGGTTAATTCCTCTACTTACTTAACATTACTAGCTTATGGATTTATTGGGATAGGAAAGGTAAATGACACCATGCAGCCACTTTTAAGCATGTTGTTTAATATGTATTTACAGTTTACAGTGTATTTAAAGATTAGCCGATTAGCTCAAACTTCAGGACATTACGTCTTGAAGTTTAAACTTCAAGGTTCAAACTTCAATACATCGTCTCCTAAAGTTCGAATATTGCATCCAGAAATTAGAATTTTATCTCCCAAATTTTAAATTAGCAATTTCAGGATACTTAGTCCTGAATTTTAAATTAACAGCTTAAAAATTTAGGACACTAAGTCCTGATGTCACGACCCGATTTCTAACCAAGTCGTAACCGGCATTCGGTGCCTTAACATGACCGAGCGAACCCTCTTGGCTTTTCTATTCTGTTCTATTTCTGTTATGCAATGCATCTCAACACAATTCGATATGATTTAAAGCAAATACTTTTCTAAATCTTCAAATAAAATAATATTCTGAAAAGAAATTCATTCTGCTATCTTGAATACATTGAAAAACAAATGTAATACAAAGTGGACACCCATGACTCTGTTCTGACTCTGTCTATGAAGCCTCTAAGAAATACTGAAATAATAAGATAAAATACTGGAATCAACGAACCCCACGAACTAAAATGGAGCTCCCCAAATCTTCTGGTAATGGGAGGAGAATATCCAAGCTCGTAGCCTGCTTACCTGCAAAATCTGTGCCTACATTGACATGTGTCAATATAGGTTCCCATGAAGAGAACGTCAGTACACCACGGCGGCACTCAATAAGTAAAGCAATCCTCCACTAAAGCTGGAACAAGACTCCCAAAGAAGTATGTATGCATGATAAAGAAAATTCTAAAAGCTTCTGATAATGAGTTGAAACGGACAACTCATATATCTATTGTAAAATTCTTCTTGATGTCATTTATGAAAAATTCTCTCTTTTCTTTTCTCTTTTTTCTGAAAAAATATAAAATTCAAATAGATAAATATATAAACTTTATCGGAACAATCCCTGTAAATTTTCTAAAGCATTTTCTTTTCTTTTCTGGGGGGTTCCATTGATTCTGACATTCTTTTTTATTCTGATTCTGATTCTGAAAATGTCACCATATGATCGGTATGGTGGACGATCCCAACCCGATCGCCTGGACCCCATTCCTGTGGTGCCTCACAGTTCAAGGTTCTAGCATGCTCGCGTTCTTGTGCCTTACCAGGACACTTCTATCATAGTGCCCGAACCAACGGTACACTAATCTCCTACTCTGGCACGAGTAGTTTCGGGGTAACATAAACCACTAGAGGCTATGAACCCTTCTGAGAGATCTAAGGAAATTCCTAAAATGTTCTTCTGAGAAACTTGCATCAAAAAATTTAAAACAATGATATATCTTCATAGTTCTCATCAAAATAGTTCCATAAAATCATGTAAAAGAAATTTTCAATATAGTCTATACATTTAAGAAACATATGCAAGTCATGAATGCATGAGACATGATTTATGGAACAACAATCTATTCTTGAGTTGTTAACCATGATAATCATCTAAGATCTTTTTCTACAATTCTAATGGATAATGTGAGTCTACTCGTTCCATTCAGAGTCCACATTAACTCCCTACACAATCCAACAATAATTTATGACATGATCTTTGTGAGAAGATTCATTACTAGCTTATGGGCTTTATTGGGATAGGAAAGTGGAAAAGTAACATTCGTTTTTTTAACAGTCTAATAAAAAAATAACATCACATTAAATAGAAAAAATGTTAGCTATAATTATTGATCCGTCTAATCTATGAGCTCTAATGCAAGGTAGTCCGAGCACCATCATTATTAATTAAAAAAAAAGTTCAGGTCCAAGCTGTATACCCAAATCCAAGCACAACAAATGCTTTAGATTTGGAAAATTATAAATGGCTTTATTTTCGTAGTATAAATAAGTGCTGCGCAGAAATTAGTTGTTAACAGATGGATATTAGCAGTCTGACAGACTCAATTATGCACTGCTGATCTTGTTTTAACACTAATGCAAATGACTGATCGAGATTAGGCTACGTAGCTAGTTTCGCTGTTTTCTAATTAAGCTGTGTTAGTTATAATTAGTTAATAATTAGATCTAGATCTGGCATTTGACTTTTCTCATTAATGTAGCAGTGACAGTGTGTATTATCCAAGAAAAGATAATTGTTTATGACTTATGATTTGATCTTGACTCCCTGTTCCCTACTATTCTCAATTTATATATAGTTAAAGCCATCAATTTTTTTTCTTTTTTTTCTTTTTGCGCGCACTTAGCATAAATGGCAAATCTAGAATAGACACAGCGATTTAATAGGAATCTTGATTTAAATATTTTAAATTTTTGGTTCTTTATTCTGTAGTAATATAAATGCGAATTTATCCCTTGATTGTCTACTATTGATAGTGTAAAATTAAAAAAAATATTGGTGTGTCACAAAAGTGAATTTGTAAGTTGGAAAAGAAGGTAATTAACTTGCCATATTATTAACTAGAATGATCGTGTAAAAATTCGCTATAACAACTAGTATAACTTTTGATGTGACTCAATCATACTCTAGATTAATTACTTCGAAAATGTAAGTCGAATATTCATTATATTGAATAGTATATACTATTTCGATAAAAATATCCCATTGAAGTTAGTAACCTAGGGCTAGGAATATGGTAGGATGCTTTCTCCTTATAAGGAGAAGATAAATGCGAGGGGAAAACTTTTGTTTAACATTTCCGGAAAGACCGTCTATTTGTTTAAGGATTGCCAAGCATTTGGTACTGAATTTCCTCCTCAGAATTCTTTTTCCTCTTCAACTTACATCCAAAATTTATAGCTAAAATTTGCTTGAGTCTTACACGTGGCAGGTTATTTACCTAGCTAAAAGAATATTTAAAATACTTCTGTACTATTTATTTATTTATTTTCATTTGTTTATGTGTGTGAAAATGGATAGCACTTTAGTTTTGTCTAAGAAACTGGGAATTTAATGTGTTTGATGAGCAGTTCTACATTAGTGTTGGTAAAAATAGCACGAGTTAGTCAGTTTTCGAACTGGTCATCCAAAAATAGTCAGTGTTTGCAAAGTCATTGAAAAATAGCCAATATTTTGCTACAACACGGAAAGTTCCAGCATAATATACTGGAGATCGGTGCACCTGTGTATGAATTTCCAGCATATTATGCTGGACCGGTATATTATATAGAACTCCAGTATAATATTATGGCGGAGTATTTTTCGTATTTTGAACAGTGTTTTCGTTCAGATTTATTATTATATGAAAAGTGACTAAATTTCGATTACTTTCGAAACTGTGGCTATTTTTGAATGACCACTTGTAAATCTGGCTATTTTTTAATTTCTCCTATTTTTACCGAATTATGTACCATCTAGCAATCTGTTGGGCTAAAATGGCCCAAAGATACTCTTAACATGGTGTGATATTTGTCCGCTTTGGGACAAATTCGCATGGTTTTTGCCAAAAGGCCTCACACTATTAAGAGTATCAACTCATTATAAATAGCTTATTTTTCTTTTCTACTTTCCACGTAGAACTTTGTTCACACACTCCCAACAATCTCCCCCTTGAACTAAGTTTCACATGATCCAACATCGTTTATGGGCTAATTTAGAGATTAACTGTGTGCCACCCACATGATCCGAGTATTTACGGTCACCGAAGGATAAGAGGTTGTATATGTGTCTTTGAAGCTATATATGGGTAAAGGTAGTGAACCGGCCCATAGACGCGCAAAGGCACTAAGCCGCATCCCCCCTCCTCCTCTCCACCCGCCATACTCCGCCATCTCCGTAGTTTTATCGCCGAACCAATGACTCTGATACCAGTTGTTGGGCTAAAACCAGGGGCGAATGCAGTAAGAGTGAAGCGGTGCCGTCATAAATTTTTCTTAAATGTATATATAAATAATTTGCAAAACACAATATAAGAACAAAAATTATTAAGTGTGACACCACCTCCTAGTCTCATGATTTTTTATTATTATTTAAATTCGTCTCCGTTGATCATTGATGTGCAAAAAGATTTGAGTTTGGCATTCCAAACTTTGTACATGATCATTGAGAAGAGACTTCTAAGTTAGTTCTAACCAAGAATCTAATATACAAGGTGTTTAGGGGGGAGTCATAATTAATGTGGGAAGGTATGATTTTTTTGATCGTGAATGAAGGCAAGTTCCATCTGTCCATGTTAACTAGGCCTTTGACTCGATTGGGGAGTCCAGGAAAAAAGTTGAAGACATGAATTTTATCAAGACTGTGACTCAAATTTGGCAATTTATCACCTGGTCTATTGGATTCTCTTAAGCAGTGGTTGATTTCGAATCCATGCTCTTCAACTAGCAGCTCCTGGATTTTACTAATGATGTTGGTGATCTTCCAAGGTACCTTCCATTCACTTTTAATGCACTTGGAGATAAGCAATGAGTCAGTTCCCCCATGGCTAACCTAGTCCCGTGATTTGGTTCTTCATTTTCTACCTTTTGTGAAGTACAACAATTGGCGTGAGCTGTTGGAGGAGCATAATCAGATTCACATTTTCAAAAAAGGTCTTTTCCGACCTCGAACTTATAATTTTTCTCAAAGAAAATTTTATGATAATTTTTCGCTTTGATCTTCAATGGTTTAATTTGTTAAGTATAATAGCTTGGAGTATAGTGTAACTAAATATGTGACTTTTTTCTTCTATAGTTACTTGATGAATTCATTAATCAAGGGAAATGTATTTTCAAGTATAAGATATATACTTGGGCGGATGCACCAAGGTTGAAGCCACTTTCGAAAAAGTAATTCTTTTATTTAAAATCCTGCATACGCCACTGGTTATAACGGCCCAAAGATATTCTTATCATTGTGTGATATTGTCCGATTTGGAACAAACCCGCACGGTTTTTCCCAAAAGGTGTCACACCATTAAGAGTATCCAACTCCTAATAAGTAGTTTATTTTTCTTTTCTAGTAGTACTTTGTTCACACACTACCAACACAATCAAATTTAGTTGTATTGTTTTCCCCTTTGTAAATGATTCTTCTATATAAATTTTATCAATCAGTTGTCACATACAGATGCGGACCCAGAATTTGAAAGTAATAAAGATACCAGTATCGAATAAAAGTTAAGTTGTATCCCTCTTCCCTAAATCAACAAATACAACTGCTTAACATATATACATATATATATATATATATATATATATATATACATACTTAAATACTTAAGTGCAGGCTATTCCATAATAAAAAATACTTAAAAGAAAAGTACTTGAAGTTAAAAGGTATCAAACTAATCATTTCAACTGTCATGTTATTGATGATAGGCTATAATTACGTATTTTAGTCGATTATTACACTCTAATTTACTGCACTTTAATTGAGTTTGAGCTTTAATCGCTAGTGTTTTGCACTAATTGTATGTTTTATGCCTTGTAAGAGTGATTCCGAGCTATATAGATGTTATGGAATAAATTAAAGTGATTTGGAGCTTTAAAGTTTGAGTAAAAGTTCAAGGAATTAAGCCGGGATCGTGTTTGGGGGTCAACGGATGATAGTTAGAGCGAACGAAGACTCCAGTAGGCAGATTGCGCACTGTCTAGTAAAATAGACATAACTTTTTGCTCAGAACTCCATTTTGGCTCCACAATATATGGTTGGAAAGCTAACTCAAAGAGCTACGTTTTTCCAAATTCGGAACTGAACAGGGTGAAAAATGCCTAGATGCGCGGCCGCGCTAGTTTTAGCGCGCCCAGAAACAGAAAGTCAGCCAATTAGCGCGCCCAGAAACAGAAAGTTAGCCAATTAGCGCGCCCAGATGCGGTCAAATGCACTGCAACGCTAGTTAAGCCCGGGAAAAGTGTCATTTTTCACATTGGAGAAGGTATAATTGTTTGGGCCCAACCCTACTTGGTATATATACATAGGAGAACGTTTTTGAGAGCAATTTTTGACCAAGGAAGAGCACAGAGCTGCCGTGGAGGCCGGGTTTCATCTTTTCTTCCACCAACTTAGTAATTTTTATGTTTCTTTGTATGATTTGTTGTTTTGCTACCATGTCTATGTGGAGCTAAACTTCACGTTCTAGGGTTGTGGTTCTTTCATGACTATTGTTATTCGGATATTGATTTTGATTTCTTAGTTTATCATATTGGTTTATTTATTCAATCCTGCACTTAATTATTTGATTGCTTGATCACCAATTGAATACTATCTACGAATCTAGAGTTGAACTCGAAAGTGGGAATTCTAGATTGCATATAGGATTGAGTAGAGCAAGTTCTTGAACCTGGGCCTCGGGGAACGGATTCGCAATTAGGATAGACATATACCTAATTGCCTTGCTTGGTTGATATACAGGAATTATAAATGCGTTCTTGTTGATTCTAACTCCATAGACATATAGGCGTTAGGTTAGCTTGAATAGGCGAGTAAGAACTCGACAGATTCTTATGAGCAATATTAACCCTGTCAACCAATAAACTCGATAAATTAGTTAGTCAATTCAATTGAAGAATACAATAGGAATGTTAGATAGCCCATAACCCTAGATCGTTTTCATTACATTGATATCATAAAAATCTGCTCTTCCTCTGTTTAAAGTTCATTATTTATATTCGGTATTTAATTAATTTAGAATCAATTAAATCTAGGTTTAATTCTTGTTTAGATAATCAGGATAGTCTAATTTAGTTAATGGTTAATCACAAGTCCTCGTGGGATCGACATCCGACTTTTAGTCACTTTATTACTTGACGACCGCGTATACTTGCGTGTGCGTTTGGGAGCAACAGTTATACACACTTTGATACGTATTATGATGATTTAAAACTCTATTACAGCTAGTATCAGATATTAAGAAAAATTAAACAACTTATTCCAGCGAGGAGCTTATAATGTCCACATGGACAGCCATTAAAATTTGCAACCAAAACTGTGTATGTGGTGCTGTATTACAATTCTTAAATGCGAAGTAAAAAAAAAAAAAACACTTTAAAAATAAGGAATGAGAAAATATAGTTGCAAACTTGCAGGATTTAAATTTTGTGATATAATATATATATATATA
>NW_017670435.1:399025-435016 GCF_001879085.1 Nicotiana attenuata
TATATATAATGTGATAGTAAAATAGTTTCGTGATATTATATTACATAATGGGTGAAATTTAGCGATCATATATATAAAACTGATACTAAGTAGTAATTATAATTTTAACAATTGCCTTCACACTGTCATCCACCGTCCTGAGTTTCCAAATCTTTAGCCGACTAAATAGATTTGAATCTTTTTCATAATGACATAATGGGGATAGATTAAGTTAATGATGATCAGGATTTTGATTCTGAATCTTGGTGCATGGCACATGGTTGACCAACGTAAAATTATTAATTAAATAAAAGTTCATCTAAATTGTATACTTAGATTTCTAGTATTATCGATTGTTTTTATGGTGTGCCCGTTATCTTATTATCTTGTTGTTATTATTGTTTATTATTATTGCTTCTTTTTTATTATTAAATTTTTTTCAAGAATATTGTGACTGTTTTACTGAACCGAAAATCTATCGAAAATAATATCTCTACCTTTATAAAGTAGGAATAAGGTCCGCGTGTAAATTATCCTTCTCAAACTCCACTTTTAAAATTACACTGAGTCTGTTATTGTCGTAAAAGTTCATCCAAACAAAATACCTTACTGCGTCTAGTGCTCCCTTTCAGCAACTTTTACTTGAGGTGAAATTTTGGATAAGCATTCTCTCCTTGATATGATAAACTTTTTTGGTGACAACAAATTAAGAAAAGTAATAAGTAATCTAGTTGATTTAGCCTAGTGGGAATATGTTTAGTGCATCTATATATGTATGTAAGGTAGAAGTTTTGTTCTCAATAAGTGAATGATTATATGCCTTGAAACTTGTGGAACAAATGAGATGATTATAGAAGACTTATCCTCATCTTTCTCTAAATATTATTTTTAACTAAAATAAGAAAATGGTGAGGTAGCTCCGTAAAGCTGTATCTTTGAATACTAGAGCGGGGTAATATTTAATGATGAACACAACAATAAATTCAGTAAAATTTCATGAGTAGAATCTGAGTAGGATAGTGTGTATGCAGACTATAGTCGTAGAAAGATAATGGAGAAGCCAAATAGAAAAAGCAGTAACAACAAGGTAGTAGAAAAAACAAAACAAAAGAAACACATCGTATATGAAATATGTTACTAATAATAGAAATCTAAGAATAAGAAAATATGCGAGTGATAATGACACTACAGGTATGGAAACGACGCTCGACTACCTTCTAATCTTCTACGTTCACATCCTACTATCAAGGGCCATAGCGTAATTATTGTTTATATTAAATTATATTAAGGTAAGACATATGTGCGTGTGTGTGTGAAAGATGAACCAAAATAATTGATCGCTCAAGCCATGGTTTATTAGACCAATATAAGCGTATCATGTTTAATTCAAATTATGACATGATTAATTAGGTCAATAATGTAATCATGCTTAATTCTTCAAGTCGTGGTCTCAAGGGATAATTCCAATTACAATAGGCAACAAAATGAAGTGTCAACTCAAGAAGGAAAACCCACTATCCTTTATTTTATAATCTCAAAAGTAGATTTCTTTATTCTTATTCTTTTTAATGCGAAATGGTGTTAGGTTCCGATTGAGAAAACAATTTAAAAACTATGGTTGTGGGGTCCATTTTATTATTTTAGGGCAAATCATGGCCTATGAACCTTCAAGAATATATATCTACTAAGAAGAAAATGCATGATTACCTTAATTTTCTTTTCAATTATATAGTTGGCTAGAAAGCAGTAACACAAAATTAATGGATACATAATTCTCTAGAGATATTAGATATCATAAACTTTGTATAAAAATGGGACGATCAATAAAAAAATTTGATCATAGAAGTGAGTTTGGTCAGTAGGTTAATTATGTCAATAAAAATCTCTTGTACAATATGCAGATTAATTTTTATCGTTCTCGGGAACAAATTACTTATTGGTTAGAAAAAATAGTAATATGTCTTGAAGCTATTTCTATAATATAGGGTCACTTTTGTTTAAATTTTGCACATGAACGTCATTGTAGGCAAATCCATTTTGACTCGTTTTTATAATTTACACACTTTTGTATTGCCGTTTGTTACAGCCGTATTCTCTAATTTTTCATTCTAGATAGGGGATATGATTATTGTGCTAATAATTGTTGAAAAAGGTCGGTACTTGGTTTATATAATGGTTAGCCTGACTTTAATCAGTGGAGTCTAGAATGAAAAAAAAAAAAAAAAGTTGACATGATAATGTCACTTTTATAAAACATAATCATTGTTTCTTCCATTATTATCATTTTTCATGAGCCCCCAAATATTATCTGCATGGCCCCATAATTTTTACATTAGAGGAAATTCTTAGTAGTAGTCAGCAAAGAATAATAATTGTTATAGAGATATTTGATTGTACAATAATAGTTCCCGTTTAAATCCTTTTTCATATTCCAGTTGTATCATATATATTGTTTGTCAACTATCAAAGGGTTTGGTTAGATAATTCAAAACGATAAAGAAAATAAAGGTTTTAAAGTCATAAACATTCGAAATATTTTTCCATAATAATATCTCAATTACTAAATCTTGAAGAATAAAAACACACACACATTGGAGAAAGTTAGATTATTAAATAACATAATTCGTAAATAGCTTATTAGCTCCTCAATTTCAATTATGGTTTAAAGTTTTCGAATTAAACAGGAAATGATGTAAGTATATATTTAGTAAATACCCCAAATTTTAATACAATAAAGATAATTCTAGTAAAACATTGATTACACAGTGAGCAAAATATGGAAAACATATATTTAGGCAGTTTCATCTGTGCACATAAAACATTTTTTGACTACTCTAGAATAAATAACGAAACAAAGGGACATTGTCCCATTTTGGAGGATGAATTTTTTTTGAAGGGTATATATACAATTGCTTTTCTTTTAGCTTTTAAAGAGTTAAGAAGAAGACAAGCCTTGCGCCGTCGTCATCGCTTGCTCAATTTGGATTTTGTCAAATGATTGATTGATTAACTTTTGCATCAAATTTATTTGTTAACGTAATATTATTTTTAATCCAAATTAGCCCTTTTAGTAACGGTAAATTAATTTTCCTCCGCGTTTTAATTTTCCATTATATTTTGCGTAAAAATTGTCATTTACGTAATGCCCGTTTCGTGAACAGTTATAACAGATATTCTGAAAAGTTGCACCTCTTCGTTAAACTCAACATGTTAGCCGTAAATAGCAGACCATTTCCTCAGATTTTTCTTACGAAAATTCTGAATTCTCCTCTTCCTTTCTGCATTATTTTCTTATAAAACAAACAACGTAAGTGTGATTTGTTGCTGCCATTTGTGTTCGTTGAAACACTGGGGTTTGAAGTACCGCTACACTAGTGTGTAATCCATTCTATCCTGAGAGAAAATAATCCATAATCTCGGGTACTAGGAGGGGATTAAGTTCCTTAAGAAAATACTGTGAATTCAATAGATTCGGATTAATTTCTATTTCTTCTACATTTATGTTTATATGGTATTTTTCTTCTCCATAAATTTTTACAAATACAGAATTCTAACAAAGTTAACGAATTTCTGTTGTCGCTCGTGTATGTATATGTATGTATATTATATATATATATATATATATATATATATATATATGTGTGTGTGTGTGTGTGTGTGTGTATGTGTGTGTGTGTATTGTTGCTCCCAAATGCACACGCAATTATACGTGGTCGTACAAGTAATAAAATGATAAGTCCAGTGTCGAACCCACAAAGACTTGTATCAACTACCTACTAAATTTACCAAGATTGTTATTCAGTCGAGCCAAATTCAAGTCAAGAATGTGATTATACTAAACTTTAATTCTAAGTAGTAACTAAATTATCAAGTAACAAAATAATTAATGTGTATTCAGTAGAGACAAATATTCCAGGGTTGTGATCGATTCACCAATCCTATTGTGTTCTAGTTAACTCTCTCTTTCATACACTTCACTCGTGGTTGCTAATTAATCGATAATTGCTCTCATAGCCTTCTCCCGAAGTACTACTCGCCTATTCAAAATAGATTAACGCTTATATTCCTATGGAATCAATCTATTAAGAATGCATTAAGATTACGATATTTAATTAAGCACGGTGACTAGGTATATTCCTATCCTAACCACAACCCTCCCCCCCAAAAAAAATCTCCTTCATACCCATCCCACCCCCACCCAGCTTGTCTGTAAGANTTCCCTATCCCTAAACCACCAAAAATACCCCCCCCCCCCCATAGTTAATATCATGCTCTCTTCAATTCTTCTGTAATCTAAACATGGCTTTTTCAAGCATAGCATATATAGTAAATAGAACCTAACTGCTGGCCAGACAATTAAGCAATTAATCACAGAATTGAAGAAATAACCATCTATTAGTGAATAATCAAGGTTAAATGAGCATTAAACAAATTCATGGCTAAATCATAATCCCAGAACTACGGATTTTAGCCATTCATGATAATAGCAAATAATTTCATAAGTGTTGGATAGTTGAAAATACTAAGAAAAGATGAAGAAAACTGAGATCTCTTCGCTCCTAAATGTTTCTCGTGTGTATTCTCTCCTCAAAGTGGCGTCTCCCCTCTAAAAATAAGCTTAGTCTTGCTTTTATACGTGTTGGGTAGGTCTAGGGACGAAATAACCTTGTCCCGGCAAAGTTGGACAGAAATCCCGTCACCAGCGTCCAGCCCAGCGCTAGGCGCCGTCCTTGGCGCAGGTAAATTGTACTCACTGTCTAGGGCGCCACAGGTAGCATGGGGCGCTGTCTGTGGCGCTGAAAATCTCCCTTTCCCTTTCCCTTTCCCTTTCTTCGTCCGTTTTGGCTCTAATCTCGCACCTTTCGCCTCCAATTGCTTGCGGATGATTTCTACACATAAAAATACCTCGAATTAATATAAATCAATACATTTTACATCCTAAATCCATGAAACAAGAGTAAAACATGAGGCGATGTATATATAAATATATATACTTTAAGCTAAATATCAACACCCCACACTTAGACTCTTGCTCGTCCTCGAGCAACGGGACTATCAAATATGCCCCCAACTGCGTACAAATCTCAACTATAGAGGAGCACTTCAACTTTTAAGCATACACTCTACCCTTGACTATGATCAATACTGGCAATCAAGCATGAACATACAAAATATCACATTCTTCCCGTTTTAATCATGCCCAAGTATAGCATTTCAATTCAATCAATTTCAACAACCTATTTGTAACCACCCAACCTCAAAAATCGACTTGTTACCAATAAGCACCCTGAACTCGCGCACACACCCAACAAGAAAAGTTTAAAACATTACCAATCATTCATGAGATCATGTGCCCTCACCAACAAACGAAAGAGTGAATATAGATTAGTCCACACATTCAAATATGCTTTTGAATATAAATTAAAGACATCACACAATTGAACAAAATTCGCTCACTCTCACAAAGAATTCATATGCATCCCGTGGTCGTACCATAATCTTGCCCGTAGTGTACATCTCTACTAATCTAAGCTAGACAAATCTAGGATCAATTAGGACTTTGAGGTTGTAATGTAGACTAAGGGACGGGTATGATACATTTAGAAATAGTGACAAACCCTCCTAAGTACTTTAATACATAACACTCACAATTCGAGCACATATTCTTCTCAACCAATTCACTTGTCACAAACCATATGCAATATAGCCCTTACTCTCATTGAGCACTTCTAAACTCCCACTAGAACAAATTAATAAGATTTGGAGATGTGTATTTTTCTACATACTTCGACTATCATTTTTTTCTCTTTTCTTGCAGTTTTTCTTTTTCTTTCTCTCTTTTTTTCTTTTCTTCACACACTCCATACATTAATGTTCATCGGCTTGTGACTTTTGATTTCAACTCTAGTGCACCAAAGGGCCCTTCCATGGCTCCATTCGAAAGCTACTCCCCAATCTCTCACCTTACTTCTTTTTTAGAGACTAAGTGCCTTAGGAGGTAAAGGTTCAACAATCTTAAATTAAGAACAAAATAGGGGTACGACTTGTGATGTGGGTGCCAAAAGAAAGGTCTATAGACTCAAGAGGGATAGCAACGGAAAATTTTATTTTTATGTGACAAGCACATCTATGATCAAGCAAGAAACGCCTACGCATCTCCTAGATTAGCACAACGTAACAATTTCGCTTCGATTAAACATGGGGCAAGTTCTAGACTACATAGGGTAGCACAGAAGATCACAAACTCCTCATACACACATTGCACATGACCCAATCATGACGGTTCTATTGTACTTTCAAGTCAAGCAAGCACACATAATTGAGAAAATTTAAGCAATAATGCACTATGTGGCATACAAGTCAAACAATTGAGAAAAAGCGTCACAAATAGGCTATTTACTTTACTTAGACGTTACAATTCAAATCAAATATACGGGAAGACAGAATGTATGTCATAGACTAATGTGCCAGCACCAAACACGCCAATAGGTAACTCAGAACAACTCAATTTCTTCCTAACCACTCCTAAAAAAAATAAAGTACCCGGTTCGAGCTACACCCTTGGAAAAGAACCGACGCCCAAAGAAAAAGCAAGGGATACTACCTAACCATCCTAAATTTTTATTTTTTTTGTGTTTTTAATCGGACTTTATCCCTCAAGAAAACTGTCCAAAAGATCCATCATCGGGAAAAGTTCGAGCTTTTTCTATTTTTTTTTTTCATTTTGTACTTTTATATATTTTTTTTTTGTTTTTTTTTCTTTTCTAAAACAAACTAGACTAAAACTAGACTAAGTAAAACTAGTAAAAGAAGCAAAGTGATACAATTTATACAAGTACATCACAAGTAGTATTCCTCCCACCCCACACTTATATTATGCATAGTCCTCGATGTATATAAAAATATAAAACAGAGTAGGGTGAAAAGAAAACTCCCTGTCAGTCGGAGTCCTCCTCCTCAGCATGCCCTCCATCCGCAGCTTCGGGCACATCATCATCAGGTCCTAGAGGCACCAAAGCCAGGGGCCCCGTAACATCATCACCAACCTCGTCCTCTGTGTTTGAGCCCTTGATAGTGTTTGCGTCTTTCGACGAGTGAACGGGGCTGCCAGGTGCAATCCCCAACATCTCCTTGGACGAGCTCGACAAGTCATTGCGCAAATGCATACGCTCATCGTCTAAAATACCAGCCCTGCTCATGAGTAATTAAAGAGTTATAGAGGTACCTGTTAAAGTTTTCGTCTCTTTCATTCCGTGCTGCCTGAGTGAGCTTAGACGACGTCTCCAACAAGGATGTGATGTCCAACAGCCCTGTAGGATCCTCCACCGCTTCATCATACCCTGGGTACTTCGGCACCTCCCGGGAGATCATATATTGAGTGAGCAAATTACCGAAGAAGAACCTCTTAATTTGCCGCCCAAATCGCGTATGGGCCATCTCACAGAGCATGATCTCACCCACATTAATGGGTCTGCCAGTCATCAGAAAGAATATGACACACACTCTAGCTCGATTGCAGTCGCTGCCGTGCTCCACATGCATGAGTCCGGCTTGCACAAAATTTTGCCATACTTTGGCGGTCTTGTTGAAATCAGAGCGAACCATCGAAAGGTGGATATCGCCTTGCTTTTTGGTCCACTTAGCATTTGAATCCGCGCTACAAAGAGTGTGACGTATCCTTGTGTAGTTTGGGCTTCAGACAAATTTTTGGAGCCTCCTCGGGTCAGCATTCTCAACCCCCAAAAATGCACATAAGGACCGCCTATCCAGTGGCACGTCCTTCCCACGTACATGTGACCTGAACAAGTTTGTATCCTAGTTGGCGTACAGTTCCCGAACCATGCTCAAATTTGCATGCCCGGGGCATTCTTTGACTTTGTCCATGTTTAGTGCGCGCAACCGGCCAAGGACATCCAGGAAGTTTCGCTCTAAAGCTTTGATATCTATCCCCATCTCGGAGGCATACCGCCCATATGGCACGAAATCCCTATGCCATGCAATAGCCGCATCAGAGACTAGTTTCAAGCGAGGCCTTGGTTGCAATGGTGCCTGCTGTGATCCCTCAGCAACATGTTTCCCTTAAGCTTGCCGCGAGGAACCTTCTCCCTGCTTGCGCTTTTTGGGTGCAGGGACAGTGGTGGAGGACTTTCCTATTCCCTTGCCTTTGCTTGCACTATCACGAGCCATAATAATATGCAACACAAATAAGCACGAATATGAGAACTCATCAAGAAATATGCCTAAGGTTGTTGCGCGAGTAAAAAATGACCCCACACTTAAAATTGAAGGCGCAATGTACAATACTTCACACTTTTGATCTAAAATACACAAGTGTTGCACTCCATAGCTATGGGTACTCAAGACTTCCCTATGCCACACAATAGCAAAAAGGCACTTATTAATGCCACACACACACAAGTGGTTGATCATGGCTTAGTGAATTCACCTTAATGCAAGCAAGTGGGTTGGGTTTTGTATATAGGATACATGGTGTGACAACATGTGTGCATCGAAACCAAGCTCCCAAGCATGTGTAATCATCCCCACACACCCCACACTTAGCCCAAATTCATACACAAATACACTCGGTTACTCAGATTTCACCGGTGCACAAAATCTTCATTCAAATATTTTAACAAACACCTTGTGGGCATAAAGTGTGTGATTTCTAGTGTAACAATGGTGGAACATGGTTTCCCTTCCAAATTTCAACGAAGTAGAGGGAATTCTAGTTTACTACTCTGTATATAATACAACCACAACCAATTTCGGCCAATAACTAGACCACCCACCATTAGAAAATTCTTAAGAAACTACATAGGGGAAATTTTTATGGATTAGGGCAATTGGGGAGATGGGAAATGCATAGTTATTTACCTATTAGAATACAAAAAGGAGAGGAAGAAGAAGATAAAGAAGAACATACTTGTAGATTTTAGGATGAGAGCAAGGGAGGAGCTTGAGAAAATTTTTGAGAGAGGAGGAAGAAACTCGGCAGAAGCGTGGCATTAGCGTGAGAGAGAGAAAGAAAGATGGGGGAAAATTCGGTGTTTTATGGGAGGAATTTTATGTTTAATTTGTTTTGTGGGTGGGTATGGGTATTAAGATGGGTTATAGTATTAGTGTATATGGGTATATGGGTTGGGTTTTGTAGGTATGGGTTAAATAGAATATATAATTAACAAAACGAAAATAAAAGAAAATTAAAAAAAATACCTGGTCACCCCCCCGCGCACCACTTCGCGCTATGCCTGGCACTGGGGGTTTCGAACACACTGACTTCAGCGCCCCGGTAGCGTGAGGCGCTGGCCTGAGCGCTGTTTCAGCGATTCTTCTTTTTTTAATTTTTTTTATAACTTCCCGATCCCTCGAGCCTTATTATATATCCAAATTACATGTCCCACACCGTTCTACCTATAATTTCTATGTCTACAAAGAAAATGCAAACTTTAGTCTACTCTAACTAAAAAAAATAGAAAGCTAGCTATGAAAACAATAAAAATTGGGTTGCCTCCCAACAAGTGCTTGATTTAATAACGCGGCACGATGCAGAGTCTCGCTTACTCATCAGCGAGTACAACCTTGATCTTCTCACGATCAATTATTCCTCCCCAATAATGCTTGACTCTGTGTCCATCCACCAAAAATTTTCTTTCACCATTTAATGCTCGCAACTCAATTGCACCATAAGTAGTGACTCTGACCACCTCAAAAGGGCCTGACCATCTTGATTTTAACTTCCCAGGAAATAGCCTTAGCCTAGAATTGAACAATAATACCTGTTGGCCTGGCTCGAAGTGACGCGGCTTGATATGCTTGCCATGCTATCTTTTTGTCTTCTCTTTGTAAAGCTTAGCATTTTCATAAGAGTGCGGCCTAAACTCATCTATTTCATTCAACTGCAAGAGCCTTTTCTCGCCCGCGGCTTCAAGGTCCATATTTAACTTCTTAATGGCCCAATACGCTTTTTGTTCAAGTTCAACAAGCAAGTGACATGCCTTCCCATAAACAGATTATAAGGCGACACTCCAATTGTCGTTTTGTATGCAGTTCTATATGCCTACAAGGCATCATCCAACTTTGCAGCCCAATCCTTTCTATTCACACTCACCGTCTTCTCTAGGATTTGCTTTATTTCTCTGCTCGACACCTCAGCTTGTCCACTTGTTTGAGGATGATATGCTGTCGCAACTCTATGGCGGACTTCATATTTAGTTAGAAGGTTATTCAACAACCGATTACAAAAGTGTGTACCTTCATCACTTATCAAAGCACGTGGAGTCCTAAATCTCGAAAATATGTTCTTTTTCACAAACGCGGCTACCACCATGGCATCATTCATTGGCAATGTGATCGCCTCTACCCATTTTGACACGTAGTCAACTGCTAGCAAAATGTATTTGTTTCCTCTGGACAATGGGAATGGTCCCATAAAATCTATCCCCCACACATCAAAAATCTCAACCTCCAGGATTTTATTCAAAGGCATCTCATGCCTCTTTGTGATTGTTCCTGTTCTCTGACACTAGTCACACTTATGCATGGGTGTCTTTGAATAATGTTGGCCAAAAGAAACCACATTGTAATACTTTTACAGCTGTTTTATCACCTCCATGATGGCCCCCCATAGGATGATGCATGACAATCATACAACACTAGTTCGACCTCTTTTTCTGGTATGCATCTCCTCATCATTTGATCAGCATATTGCTTGTACAAATATGGCTCATCCCAATAGAAGAAGTTCCCATCATGTAGAAACCTCTTTCTAGCTTTAGATTCAATTTCAGGAGGAAGTACCTCGCTCACCAGATAATTCACATAGTCTGCGTACCATGGGGGAGGGTCTTGGGTGATAGCAAAAAGTTGCTCATTAGGAAATACTTCTTTAATTTGGCCACCGTCCTCCACGTGGTCGTGATTTTCCAGCCTTGATAGATGGTCAGCTATTTGGTTCTCTATGCCCTTTCGATCTCGTATTTCCACATCAAATTCTTGCAACAACAAAACCTAGTGCATCAAACTAGCCTTAGATTCCTTTTTTGTAAATAGATACCTGATTGCTGCATGATCGGTATGGACTATGACTTTTGTTCCCACCAAGTATGCCCGAAATTTCTCAAAGGACCACACCGCAGCTAACAACTCTTTTTTAGTGTTGGTGTAATTTAGCTGCGCATCTGTAGACAAATAAAATTTTATTAAATCTGAATCCACAAGTAATTTGGATTTCGTCATATATTAAATACATATTACTCCAATGATATTATGGGCTAGTATAATAGGGTCGATTATTTAAATTTAAAATAAATTAATTTAAATAAAAGTCCAATGTATTATTGGGTAGCCCGTCAATTGGTCTTCTATCAAATGGGTCGGCCCATAAGCCTCAAGCCCAATGATCCACTAGGGCTTTTTTTTGGAGATTACTCCATCCCACACCTATATAAAGGGGTCAAAGGAGAAGGCTAAGACAAGCAAGTAGCAGAAGGAAAGGCTAAAGAAGCTTTGAAGAATAGCATCAAAGTCTCCATGCATATCTGCAATCGTCGTCTGTGGTCAAATTCCAAAGGCGAACTCAAATCATAGGCGAGCGGCTTCAAATCTTCCGTTCGTGATAACCCAACACCAAATCCTGTTTCGCGACGACCTTCAAATTGTTCGTGACGTACTACAAATCTGAAATCCGTCAAGTTCAAGATCAAGCTCTCAAGCTCTTGAATCATCGTCCGTGAGGAGAAGAATCAGAAGACTACATCTCTTTAGATTTTAGAGACATTTTAGAGATTGTAACCCCATCACTTGAATCGAATATAATATTTGTCGCTATATTTCTTGTCTTGATTATTATTTTTCAGGAACAAAATTTAGTTGTTACAGCATCATCAAGAGTCTTACTCGCATAGTAGATGGAATAAAACATTTTGTCCCTTCTCTGGCCTAGCACTGTCCCAAACATGGTCACTTGCATCACATATAAGCTCAAATGGTAAGGACCAATCAGGTGCCGCAATAATGGGGGCAACCACCAACTTCTTTTGAGATTTTCAAATGCTTTCAGGCAGGCGTCATCAAAATTGAAAGTTACATCTTTTCCAAGCAACCTGCACAAAGGAATAGCAATTTTAGAAAAATCTTTAATAAAGGCTGATAGAATCCCGCGTGTCCCAAGAAACTCCGGACACCCTTCACAGAAATGGGTGGAGGTAATTTTTCAATCGCCTCCACCTTCGCTTTATCAACTTCAATGTCGCTCCTAGACAATCTCTGACCCAACACAATGCCTTCCTGTACCATAAAATGGCACTTTTCCCAATTCAATACCATATTTGTTTCTTCAAAACGGGCCAGCACCTTGCTTAAGTTCTTCAAACAATCATCATAAGAAGACCCAAAGACTGAAAAATCATCCATAAAAACTTCCACAAAATTTTCCACCATATCGGTGAAAATAGCCATCATGCATCTCTGGAAAGGTGGCTGGTGCATTACAAAGACCAAACGACATTCGCTTGAAGGCGATAGTGCCATAAGAACAAGTAAAAATGGTCTTCTCCTGATCCTCTGGGCATATAACAATTTGGTTGTACTCCGAATAACCATCAAGGAAGCAGTAATATTCATGCCCCGCTAATCTGTCCAACATTTGGTCAATGAATGGAAGTGGGAAATGGTCCTTGCGGGTTGCTTTGTTGAGCCTTCTGTAATCGGTGCAAACTCTCCACCCCGTCACGGTGCGAGTAGGAATTAGCTTATTTTTTTCATTCTCAACCACAGTCATCCCTTCCTTTTTAGGCACACATTGCACTGGGCTTACCCAGTTGCTGTCAGAGATAGGAAAGTCGATACCTGCATCGAGCCACTTAATTACTTCCTTCTTCACGACTTCTTTCATGATAGGATTAATCTCCTTTGCTGCTCAACACTGGGGCAGTGTCCATCTTTCAGAAAAATTTTATGCATGCAAAATGATGGACTGATTCCTTTGATGTCAGCAATTGTCCACCCTATAGCCTTTTTATGCTCGCGAAGTACTCTGAGCAATTTTTCTTCTTGCAAAGTAGTCAGGCTGGACGAGATAATTACTGGAAATGTTTCCGAGTTCCCTAAATAAGCATAGCACAGATGTGCTGGAAGGGGCTTTAATTCTAGCTTTGGAGCTTCCTCAATAGATGGCTTAGGAAAGGTCAGAGTAATAGGCCTGCCTAACTCCTCAAACTTCCTAAACCCATGGACATAATTGCATGACATGTCAAGTACTTGCTCAATTTCGCCCATCATCTTATCTTTAATGTCTTCTTCATTCCCAATCAAAGCTCGTTCAAGAGGATCTATGGGGCTCATATAAGGCACCAATGACGTAGCATTGCTTCCCACTACAGAAATCATGGTTAACTCTTCATAGTGGGCCATAAATATGAGTGCTTTGTACACATTAAATAGCTCCACTTGATCACCTACTCTCATCGTCATCTTTCCTTCACATACATCAATAATAGCTCGGCCCGTGGCTAAGAATGGACGCCTCAAAATAAATGGGACTTCCTGATCAGGCTCGTAGTCCAAGATAATGAAATCAGTAGGGAATATGAAAGAACCCACTTGAACTAACACATCTTCAATCACTCCTTCCGGATGACGAAGGGAGAGATCAGCCAACTGTAAGATTACCGTTGTTGGGCGTGGCTCACCCAAACCCAACTGTCTGAACACAGATAGCGGCATCAGATTGATGCTCGCTCCAAGATCACACAAAGCTCGCCCGACTGCATGCTTACCAATCGAGATTTGGATAGTGAAACTACCTGGATCCTTCAATTTCTGAGGTAGCTTGCTTTGGATTCTTGAGCTACATTCCTCAGTGAGTGCCACAGTCTCGAATTCAGTCAGCCTCCTTTTATTTGCCACTATTTCCTTGATGTATTTTGTATATTTGGGCACTTCTTGCAGGATGTCTACCAGTGGAATATTTATTTGCACCTGCTTCAAAATATCAAGAAACTTTTTATACGCAGCATTATCCTTCACTTTCTACAATCTTTGAGGGAATGAAGGTGGTGGCCTCGCAACTAATGGTGGCGGCTGCTTAGCCACCGCCTATTCAGCTGGCTTCTCAGATTCCTTTGATTTTTCTGATTCTGACTCTATAGTAGCCGGCTTCTCATTAAAGGTCACCTGTTTTCTTTTTTTGTCTGGACTTCTTCTAATTGTCTCCCATTCCTCAATGACATGACATTAATGGATGCCTTAGGATTAGCTTCAGTGTCACTCGGAAGAGCTCCAATTGGTTGAGTATTTTGGGCACTAGCAAGTTGTCCCATTTGGCGCTCCAAATTTCTCATTGCTGCGGCTTGGGCCTGCTGGTCAACCATCACTTTCTTTATCATCTCTGTTGTGTGGGCTTGTTGGTCCGCCATCAATTTCTTCATCATTTCCTCAATGTGAATTGTTGAAGTTGCCTGTTGTTGGTGGTCTATATTGTTGTTGAGGTGCTTGTGGTCGGTATTGATTTTGAGCACCTTGGTTTCCACCCCAAGAGAAGTTTGGGTGGTTCCTCTAGTTGGGATTGTAAGTGTTCCCATATTGGTTTGTCTGGCCCCTATTTGCATTACCCACAAAGCAGACAAACTCTGGATTAACTGGGCATAAGTCGCTCGTGTGACCCTCTTCACATACTTCACAAACTATTTAAACTTGTTGCACTGGCTGAGCTTGTTTCTTGTTAATAATCAATGTCATTTGATTGACTTGGTTAGTCAGTGTAGAAATCTGTGCTGATAATGCCGAGACGACATCTAACTCGAGAACCCCTGTAGATTTTTGCACCGCGTGTTTGCCCATTTTTCCTTGCCAATCCCGATTGCTTTTGGAGAATTTGTTCAATAATGCATATATCTCGTCAAAGCTTTTCTCCAACACTTGACCTCCAACTGCAGCATCTACCATAATTTTCGTTTCAGGATGTAGCCCTTCTATGAAAGTGTGAGCTAACACTGCGTTTGTCTGATTGTGATGAGGACAGTCTCTGAGTAGTCCCTTGAACCTCTCCCAAGCTGAGTATAAAGAACTCCACCGATTTTTTTGAAGGAGACTATCTCACTTATGATCTTTGTAGTTTTGCCTGAAGGGAAGAACCTTGCCAGAAATTTCCTTGCTAGATCATTCCATGATGTAATTGAATTAGGTGGTTCTGCCTTCAGCCATCGCTTTGCTTCGCCCAACAGAGAGAACGGGAAAAGTGTGAGCCTCACATAGTTTGGAATGACTCCGTTAGTGATATAAGTATCACTAATCTCCAAGAAGTTCAGGATATGCTGTTGTGGATCCTCGTGTGCAAGACCCATAAACTGCCCATTCGCATGAAGTAGCTGGATCATGCTCTGTTTTAGCTCAAAGTGCTCAGTGATCCTGGGCTTCACAATGCTGGAAGTGACATTAGCAATGCTGGGCATCGCCACCTCCTGAACAGCCATATGTTTCTCCTCTGCCATGTTCATAGGAAATTGAACAAGTGCCTGGAGATTATTTGTATGCTTTGCTTCCCTCAACCTCCTATGAAATATTCTCTCAGGTTTGGGTTCAAAGCCTTGAAGTCTGTCCTGGCTTCTGACCCTGCACATTTAATTAAAGTCCCTGAGATCAGAGCAACAATCAAGTAACGTTAGACTTGACGAAATAAACAGTTAAAGCAAAAACTAGAAAGTAGTCAATATTCAAGTCCCCGGCAACGGTGCCAAAAACTTATTGCTCCCAAACACACATCAAGTATACGTGGTCGTACAAGTAATAAAATGATAAGTCAAGTGTCGAACCCACAGAGACTTGTATCAACTACCTGCTAAATTTACCATGATTGTTATTCAGTCGAGCCAAATTCGAGTCAAGAATGTGATTATACTAAACTATAACTCTAAGTAGTAACTAAATTATCAAGCAGCAAAATAATGTTGTGTATTCAGTAGAGACAAATATTCCAGGGTTGTGATCGGTTCACCAATCCTATTGTGTTCTAGTTAACTCTCCATTTGGTACAATTCACTCATGGTTGCTAATTAATCGATAATTGCTCTCATAGCCTTCTCCCAAAGTACTACTCGCCTATTCCAAATAGATTAATGCCTATATTCCTATAGAATCAATCTATTAAGAATGCATTAAAATTACGATATTTAATTATGCACGGTGACTAGATATATTCCTATCCTAACCACAAATCCGCCCTCCTCAGAGTTAAGATCGTGCTCTTTTCAATTCTTCTGTAATCTAAACATGGCTTTCCCAAGCATAGCATAGATAGTAAATAGAACCTAGCTGCTGACCAGACAATTAAGCAATTAATCACAGAATTGAAGAAACAACCATATATTAGTGAATTGTAATCAAGGTTAAGTCAACGTTAAACAACAATATTCATGGCTAAATCACAACCCCACAACTATGGGTTTTAGCCACTCATGATAATAGCAAACAATTTCATAAGTGTTGGATAGTTGAAAATACTAAGAAAAGATGAAGAAAACTGAGATCTCTTCGCTCCCGAATGTTTCTCGTGTGTATTTTCTCTTCAAAGTGGCGTCTCCCCTCTAAAAATAAGCTTAGTCTTACTTTTATACGTGTTGGGTAGGTCTAGAGCCGAATAACCTTGTCCGGGCAAAGTTGGACAGAAATCCTGTCACCAGCGTCCAGCCTAGCGCTAGATGCCGTCCTTGGCGCAGGTAAATTTTACTCACTGTCTGGGGCGCCACAGGTAGCGTGGGGTGCTGCCTGTGGCGCTGAAAATCTCCCTTTCCCTTTTTTCGTCCGTTTTGGCTCTAATCTCGCACCTTTCGCCCCCAATTGCTTGCGGATGATTCCTACACATAAAAACACCTCGAATTAATACAAATTAACACATTTTACATCCTAAATCCACGAAACAAGAGTAAAACATGAGGTGATATACATATAAATATATACACTTGGCTGAATACATATGAAGGCACTTAAAGTTGGCACGATTTTTCATTTAGACACCTGAACTTAAGGGTGTTTCTAATGAGCACGTACATTACACGAACTTTGTTCCAATTAGACGCTCTTTTGACAATTAGTGAAACTTACGAAGTGTGTGCAACACACTCGTTGCTGATGTAGCAAATGGCGAATAAAATGAGGACATATATCTTTTTGAGTTTAGAAAAGAGAGAGGAATAACTATGTAAAATTTATTTAATGTGTGTTCTTGGTGTTCTTCACTATCTTCATGTGTGTTCTTGTTCCAACCAAGATTTTAATCCAAACTTTTAAGAGAAACTCCTCGGTATTTGTTATAACTTAACCTAAAGATTCCCCAAGACGACCCGAAGGCAACCCCAACATTAATTTCACAAACTTTCATCAAATCAAGTAACCCATTTTAAACCTTCAAGCTTTTTAAAGACCCCATTAATGGTGTTTCGATTTGAAATGAAGAACTCGGACTCATTTCAGTTTTAATCAATAGGGGGGCTGCTCCTGGAGAAGAGTGACGGCTGGAGATGGGTGGGGTGAAGAAGAAGGGTTTGGCGATGGGGGTAAGAGAGGAGGGTGGCGGAGGATTTGGTGGTGAGGAGGGGGGAGCTTGGCGGCGGCTGGTTGTTTGGTCTGGTACAAGCTAACTGAGAGTTCTGTAACGGAAAGGTGAATTCGAAGCAATATCTAGTAATTGAATTTGAGAGCTTAAGCTTAAATTAATTGCTTAAATTAATTGAGAGTCCTGTAACGGAAAGATGATTGAATTTGAGAGCTTAAGCTTAAATTAATTGCTTTAACCTTCAATTGGATATGAGTAGTGACACTGATAAAGAAGAAGAAGGAAATGGTGAAAGTGGAGGAGGCAATGATGGAAATGGTGGTGGACATAAAGAAGAAGAAGAAGAAGAAGGAAATAAAAAAAAAAAAAAAAAATCTGTTTTTTGGGCTCTTCACGCGCCTATGTTGGGTGAAACTCACTCTATATGCCAACTCAGCAAGAGTGCCTAATTGGAACAAAGTTCATGTAATGTACGTGCTCATTAGGAACACCTCTAAGTTCAGTGTCTAAATGAAAAATTGTGCCAACTTTAAGTGTATCCGTATATTCAGCCTATATACTTTAAGCTAAACATCACGTATCTATGATGCAACTATGTAGTGATGCAAGTAGCGCAACCCCCACCCCACCCACCCACCCACCCACCAATAAAAAGCACTTATTTTCATTTATAGACCCCTATTATCTAACGAAATACAATGTCGTACTGAACAAATGCCTCGCGAATGGGCTGATTAGTCATTTCATAAACTAATTAATGGGAAGTCTTTTCCTTAAAAGTTGAAAATAAAACCTTAAATCACGCAAATCAAAGAAAGTAATAGCTGAAATGAAGGTTTCTAAATCATTTCTACAAAAGGAAAAACATCATTAGCATTTAAGTCCTAAACCATCATTAATTTGACAAGATTCTTCACGGATTTTCCATTCTACTCATCCACTTCATTTCTAATAATTTTACCCTTTTAGATAAAAAAAGTATTACGAATAAAAAAATAAAACACTTTATTGTATAATATAAATCATACTAAAAGGCTACATCATGAATTCCCAAGTATATCTTTCTTCAACAAATATTAACATTTTTTAGAAAATAAGCTATTTTTAATATTATAATTTTCATCGATCAACTTTCCTAATAAATTATTTAGGAAAATAAACATGAGAAAACTCGTTTATTTTCGTTAAAAAGAAAAGTAAGACGTTACAATTCGAACCTTCATGTTGTATGTTCTAATTTCAGTAACCTCCTAAGTCTTAACATTTGTTGTCTAATAAGTCTTTCTTTTCCTTTATTAAAGATGTAAAAATAAGAAATATTTTTAAATCTTCATTGGTTGGCAATGTTTCTAGATTAGGTAAATCCAAGTAAGGTTCAAGAGAACTTCAGCTGTTAAACATATGATTAGTTAAATAAAAGTCAAGTACTTTTGAAACATAGGGCCCGTTTGACATAATTTTTTTTCTTTTTACTTTTTCGGAATTAGTGTTTGGCCATGAAAATTTCAATTTTCACTTGAAATTGAATTTCAGAAATTTTCGGAAATTTTAGCTAGCGTTTGGCCATAGATCGCAAATTTATTTTGAAAAATCTGATTTGGGTGAAGTTTGGTTTGAAGATGAAAATGTGTTTGGACATACCTTTTCAAAACATATTTGCCAACTTTATTTTGGAAAAACATGTATATAATTCCCAAGTTTTGGGATTTTTGCCCAAAATCAGCTCAATAGCTGATTTTCGGATTTGGGATTTGGCCAAAATGTAGGCAAAATTTATAGCCAGACATGAGTTTTGAAAATAAATCCCAAATTTATTTTGGCAAAACTCATGGCCAAACGGGGCCTTAAAAACTTCAAAAAGTTATTTTTCAAAATTTTTACTTCAAATCACTCATAAAAATTAAAAAATAGCTCCAAACTGTATTCATGAAAAAATTACTTTTTTCGGGAATTCGTAATTCTTATGTCCAAACACCCACTTAAGGATCGTTTGGTTGGAAAAAAGTTATCTCAGGATTAATTATTCCCTGATTAGTTATCTCGGGATTAGTATTTCACCTTTCCATGGGGATAAAAAATACTACAATCCCGGAATTAGTTATATCGTAATTTTCTCCCAACCAAACATGAGATAAACTCTTATTAAATTTAGTCACGAGATTAGTTATTTCTTATCCCTTGTACCAAACAACCCCTTAATATCCAAATTGGAAGGCCAAGATTTCTTGAGTGTGAACAGTGTAGATAGAGATGAGTCACATGTGATCATTTCCTTAAAAGTCTACAAGCTCAGTTCCAAACAAGCATGCTTCTTGTTCAGTAAAGTTGAAAAAAAGCTACACAGAAGACAATAAACAAAACTATACTATATATATTCACTTAACTGGCAAACTACATAAAACAATATAGCTTTATGTCCATATATAAACATAGCAAAAAATATCATTATTTTATTACTACCAACGTCTTTTTGTGAGCAGAAAAAGCAAAAGACAAACACAGGGAAGAGAGAGAATAATAGGAAGAAAAAGTTAAAGTCTTGATTGGTTTTTTGTGTGTGTATTATTTGGTGTAGTGTATTTGTTAAGTTGAAAAAATTCAGTCTGTTTAGGCCACCACTATCAATTTATTTTACAGCTTTACTTATTACAACTCCAAAAGTTTCAATCTTTGTCTCTTTAATTGATCTTTTCTTCAGTTATTTGATTTAGTCAAGCTGTTAGTTTTTTTTGGGTTTTCAAGAAAGATTTAAGAAAGTGACCCTTTTTATGTTTTTATCCCAAAGTTCTAATCTTTTTCTCAAGATTCAGTTTAAGTGATCTTTTTTCTCTTCTGGGTGTTTTTCAATATATGGTTTTAGATATGACTGTGGAGGAAATTAGAGGAAATATGCTAAAGTTTTAATTTTTTTTTTTTTTTTTTAATGGTTTTGTGCTAAAGTTTTAATCTTTTTCTCAAGATTCAGTTTAAGTGATCTTTTTTCTCATTTGGGTATTTTTAAATTTGTGGTTTCAAAGATGACTGTGGAGGAAAGGGAGAATTATGATAATTTTCCTATTGGTATGAGAGTTCTTGCTGTTGATGATGACCCAATTTGTTTGAAGTTATTGGATGGATTGCTTAGGAAATGCCAATATCATGGTATGTTTCTTCTATGGTTTTTGCTTAATTCTTTTGGTATCTTCAATATTTTCATTTTGGGGTTTTAATTTGGAGTTGTAACTGAATTGGTTTGTAATTTGAGGCTAATTGCAATTTCTGCTGTTTGAGAAGTTGTTTTCTTTTCTGTTTCTTTTTGTAACTGTTTTCTAATTCAGACTTTCAAAAGGAGCAGTTTAGATCTTTTTTGTATTTTTGAGCAGTAATAGGAGCAGTTTAGATCTCAACTTTTAGATAAGAGGTTTTCAATTGTTTTCCATAATTCCAAGACTGTCATGTTTTTCAATTGTTGTTAGTTGACACTTAGCTTTCTTTTTTTCTGGTCATGCATGGTTCATTTTTCCTTTGTTTTAGATTGTGGCTTTTCAACAATGAAAGTCAAGTAGAAAAAGAGTAATTTTAGACTTCTTTTGATTTAATTTTAGGCTTTTCTTTTTATAGTTTTAGTACTATGTAACTGTTAAAAATAAAGTCCAAATTCTCCATTTTGTACTCTTTCATTCTAAGTTAAAGTTATCAATATGGTTCCTAAGAACATATTTGAATTTGATCTTTCAATTTGTCCCTACGTTGCACGGACTCTCCAAAATGTTGCCGCACCAGTGTCGGATCCTCCAGAAATGTACTACTTTTGGAGGATCCGACACATATCCGACAATATTTTTGAAGAGTCCGAGCAACGTAGATTTGTCCTATGGATAGACTGGTTTGAAGCCTAGTTTTCTCTCATATGTTCATTGGAGTTCAACTAAGCTCATGTCCCACTGTAAATTTATTGGGAGATTTGAAATATTTGGTCTCTGTCGTTTGGAACTTCCTAGAACTGATTTTCTCTCAGATGTTCATTGGTTCTTCTGCGGAGAAAATCTTTAGTTACATTGCAAATTTTCTGAATATGATCTGTTGTGTCACAGTAACTACAACAAGTCAGGCAAGAACAGCGTTGAAGATGTTGAGGGAAAACCGAGATAGATTTGACTTGGTAATCAGTGATGTCCACATGCCTGATATGGACGGCTTTAAACTTCTGGAGCTTGTTGGTCTTGAGATGGATCTTCCCGTCATAAGTAAGTACAGTCAAACCTTTCTATAACAACTTTTCTTTGTGCTGACGTTTTCCTTGGCTTTTATAGTGAATGACTGATATATACTTATAATAACATTCGACGTTTAGATATTATTTGGTTGTTACAGAGAGGTAAAATATAACATTACAAGTCGGTTCCGAGAAAAAGTTGATGTTGTTATAGAGTGGTCTAACTGTATAAATCCCTTCACTTTTCTTACTTGTAGATCTATCCTTGATGTTCTTTCCCTTGGCTTCCGTTAGATAAAATATTCTTGCATCAAGCTTTCAATATCTTTCCCTTTACTTATATTGAACTATTTTGTTCAGTGTTATCAGCAAACAGTGATAGCAGACTTGTAATGAAAGGAATAACTCACGGTGCTTGTGACTATTTGGTGAAACCTGTCCGGCTTGAGGAGCTGAAGAATATATGGCAACATGTAATAAGAAAAAAGAAAGTTGAACCTAAGAACCACATCAAGTCTGATGATCAAGACAAGGCAAATCAGGGAGGTGGAGAAGGTGGCAGAGGACCACAGCTTTCAGGTAACGCAGATCAAAACGGGAAGCTTAACAAGAAAAGGAAAGATGAAGAATATGAAAGCGATGAAAATGGAAATGACGATGACGATCCAACAACTCAGAAGAAACCTCGTGTTGTTTGGTCTATAGAGCTTCATAGGAAGTTTGTTGCAGCTGTTAATCAGTTAGGCCTTGAAAGTGAGTTCTTTAGCATTAATATGGTAGTGTTTTTCTATCTTTATTATGGATGTTTCCATATTAGCAGACTGGTTACTCATCCTGTTTGTGATGCAGAAGCTGTTCCTAAGAGGATTCTCGACATGATGAATGTTGATGGACTTACAAGAGAGAATGTGGCTAGCCATCTTCAGGCATTAACCTCTCTTTGTTCTTTTATAATTCTATATATTGCGATTGAGTCCTGTTTCTTTACGAGTTTAGCTGGCTATTAAACTTAAGAATGGGAAAGATCATGTAGAAATTTTCTTGCTACATTTTCACAAATGTTAGTTAGCTAATGTCTGCATTTTATTTTTAAATAAGCATTTGAAATACAATGAAGGGAAGCAATGCAGTGATTCTCTATAACAATCACAATGGTGTTCTATGAGTTGTCCTGTGCGTAATTTCCTTTTCTTAAGAGAAGCACAAAGGTATATAGTTTGAAAAGTTTTAATAACGCTTTTATTTTTGTGTCACAGAAGTATAGGCTCTACTTGAAAAGGATCAGCTCAGAAGCAACCCAGCAAGCCAACATGGTTGCCGCATTAGGTGGAAAAGATTCTGCGTACATGCGAATGGGTTCACTTGACGGGCTGGGTGGTTTTCGAACATTGGCTGGATCCGGAAGGTATGGTCAGGCCAGTTTATCATCATCATATGCATCAGGAGGTATGCTCGGCAGGCTAAATAGTCCTGCCGGTGTAAGCCTTCGCAGTCTGGCATCATCGCAGCTGCTCCAACCTAATCATGGTCAAAGTTTAAGCAACTCCATGAATTCTTTTACGAAGTTGAATCCAAATGTTCCACCTGTAAGCCAGAATGCTAGTTTATTCCATGGAATTCCTGCATCGTTGGAGCTTGATCAATTGCAGCAGAGTAAGCATGCCATACACATGGGAGAACTGAATCCTTTGGATGAGCACGGACTGCTCACAGCGGCCAGTAGTACGTTCACGGACTCTAGATCTTTTGTTGGTAACTCAAACAGCTCGTTGTCCAATGTCTTAAATAATCCTATATTGCTTCAAGTGAACTCCCAGCAACCACTGACAGGGGGAGGATTTGGAAATCAACCTTCTCTCAACGTCGCTTCTTTTAGCTCTGACGCCTTTAATACTGGAGTAAGTGGTTCTTCCAATTTTCTGGACCATAGTAGATATACTGAGAATGGCCAAAACTCTATCCAGCCTGTGAAGTTCCAGTCAAGTTCTTTTCCTTCGACCGAACCTTTTAGTAAAAGCCATTTGCCTCAAGATAGGGTAAGAGAGAATAGCACTTCAGCCGGCCCTCATTTGCAGAACGACACCGTTGATTTTTCTTCCTCGACCATAGTATCCCTGCCTTTTGAAGCTTCAAGAGGAGAAACACAATGCCTGGAAAGTTTAGGGGGTGGTGTTCAGATTATGAACCAAGCGCACTGCCAACGGTGGCCGGATCAGAACCAACATTATTCCCAGAACTCAAACCATATTTTTGGCAACATGAGCTCTCAAGTTTCCAGCAATGGTGGCGTGGTGTCTTTACCCCATAGTATGGACCAAAACAATGAAGTGGTCTACAGAGGGGTAGACGTTTCTTTGATTGGCAGATCAAATGGAGGTTCTTCAGCACTCATACAACATAGTCCCGACTCGAGGACGAGGACAAATGAAGACTATCTCTTGGAGACAACAAAGCAACAAGTTAGTTTTCTTCCTCAGGGCTATGGCTCCCTTGATGATCTAATGAGTGCAATGAAACGGGTAGGATAACCTTTTTTCCACTTGCTTTCTTATTTTTTATAGCTTTCAAATGTTTTATTCTGAAGTTATACGTATTAGATTCTAAGACCTGAACGGTAATCTAGAACGCCACATACAAATGTTAGTTGGATATGTACTATTGAATTTGAAATAAAGATGAATTCCACCGCCTCTTGCAGAAATGCAGGGTAAGGCTGCATACAATAGACCCTTGTGGTCCTGCCCTTCCCCGGACCTCACCCATAGTGGGAGCTTAGTGCACCGGACTGTCCTTTTTTTTACCTAATTCCTCAGTCTCAAGCTATGTTGCTCAGACTCTCCAGAAATATCGTCGGGTGCGTGTTGGATCCTTCAAAAGTAGTGTATTTTTGAAGGATCCGACACGGGAGCTGCAACATTTTGGAGAGTCCGCGCAAGATAGGTCTCAAGTATAACTGATCAAGCTTTTCTTGAGGAAATGACTCTTAAATTGGTTATTTGGATTAGTATATGTAATTTGTTTATATGAATTTGCTCTCATATTGCAAGACATAAATGAACATACTAAAGGATTTTATTTCTGTGATGCAGGAGCAACAAGATGGAGCCATGTTAGATGGGGGAGAATTTGGATTTGATGCTTATTCTTTTGGGTCGGGTTTATGAGGTTTTGTAACTATCATTTTAGGAAGAGGATTTTAGGAATGTAGCATGGTTTATTTACTCATTTAGGATTCCGTAACAATATGCCTACAAGAACTACCAGTGCACCCCTGCCTTCTTTTTCGTTGTTCATTTCCAATCCAGGAACGAGGTATTGATCGTAGAAAATACTTAAATGCTTTCTAGTTGCTTCTAAAGGGCCAGTTCTGTGAGTTCCAACGGACCATTTGCTTTAGACTCAAGTAATGTATATATATGCGGAAAAAAAAAGTGTATGCATATAATAAGATTGCACTCATGTTGAATTCACTGACTCTGGATCCTGATCCGCCTCTAGAGGGGCTATATAGACGAGTCGACCATGTCTGCAGATTCATGTATCAGTGACAATAATGTTGTGAGAGATCAGAAGCTTGATACTAGAAACTGCTTAGTTCATGATAGATTTGTCTGGCTTTAATGAAGCAATAAACTGTCTCTGATGCTTCTGTTTAAAGCTATTTTTAGTATGATCTTAAAATTTGTTTCAGTTGACTTCTCTACAACTTTCAGGAATTTCAGGACAGACAAGTGAAAATATCAGGCATTTTAGCATAACCATGATGTGTACTAGTAGAGATATACGGTCAAACTTCTGCATACCTGCCTCATTTGTTCTAATATTTTTTGACTGTTATAGTGAAGTGCTGTTATAGAGGACATATATTATAACATAACATAAAAATCGGTTCCGAAAAAACTTGGCTTTATAGTGAATGATTGTTTATAGTAATGTTGTTATAGAGAGGTCTGATTATATATATACCTAATGAAAGTACAAAACTAAGAACATTGGGTTCAAATTTAAGTAACTAAACAGTTACTTATATTATAATCCAAGTATTAATGAATTGCCGTATATACTTTACCTCAAATAATTATCATTGTTTTCAGTTTTCCAAAAATTTTACTCCAATAGATTTGGTGGGGTGTGCCAGGCCAAGGTTGTAGTGCAACACCAAGGCGACACTTGAAAGTCCCGATAGCAAGCTACCGTAGTGAACTTCTCCCTAGAAAAATTGAGTTAATATCGTGTAAGTCGATGACCCACATATCAGATATTAAACTGATAAGAACAGATACTACACTTGATCTTAGCCAAAAGGCCGAGAAAGGTATGCTTTTCAAAGTGCAAGGTCCATCTGTTTTATACTAGTTCCCTGCTATCTTAGCTTCCTTCCGCTTCCAGTATGGGACAATACACAACAGAAACTGCCAAGAATTCTTCCAAACAGAAAAATCACAATTCAAAAGGACAAAAAGGAAAGATTAAACTCTTTTCTGACTCAATCAATGTTTCTTTTACTCAACTTGAATGCTTCCATAGAAGCAAAATAGAAGAAAACCCAAACTCTTCTTGATTGAAAGATATAGGATCTTACTTCTTAATTATTGTGACATGTAATATAGAATACTAGAAAATAATCATAATCAAGATGCTGGTAAGGAAACAATAGACTAGAAATGAAAATAGATGCTTGCTCTACGATATAAAAAAGGTATAGAATCCAGATCAAACTCGGATTTATCTTACTTAAAAAACTTAGGTTAATTGGAGTCGCCTAAAGGGAAGGAAATTTTCTGAACCCTTGGTTTTAGTATAAGATATAAGTATGACGAGAACAATATTCTACAACTAGAAATTTATTTATTCATCCTAACTTATCCATTCACTATCTATTATTTGATTGACCAATTCCTTTTAAATTAGAATGAGTGATGTTGCAGTTGTAGAGCCATTAGCCATTGACTCTTCCTTGAAACTTTTCATCCACGCTGTCTAGTTCTCTTGTTGTCCAAAGCTAATTTAATCGTTTTGAGGAAAAGACCAAATCAGTCTTTGAGCCATCCTAATAATTCATAGGCGTTCTCATTTTTTACCAACATAAAACTATAAGCAGGATATTAAGCCGAGGGTCTATCGGAAACAACCTCTCTGCCCCATTAAGGTAGGGGTAAGGTCTGCGTACACACTACCCTCCCCGGACCCCATTTTGTGGGATTTTACTGGGTCGTTGTTGTATAAAACTATAAGCAGGACATGTTAACATTTTGGCTTTTATGATAATGCAAAAGATGACAAAGTGGAGTAACAAGAGATAAGCTACTCAATACCATAACATCAGCTCATTGTGAATGCTTAAAGTTTTACGGAGAAGCTAAATTTTGAGCACCAAGATGCTGGAAATTTTTGTTTGAAATCATCTGACTGATTTCTGTGTCCTTTACAGCTTGTTTGGATGGTTGTTACTTGTTGTATCGTATTGTATTGTTATCCAAAACAATGTTTGTTTTGATTGTTTCATTAAAATTAGTTGTATTGTATTGTTAAATCAATTATTCCGGAACATAAAAAGTCCCCTTTTTTGAAACAACCGATTTGGTGTGGTAGGATTGTTTCCTATTTTTTCTTTCCAATTATGCCCTAACTTATTACTCCACAATTCTATTTTATTCTTTATCGTTTTTCTATTTTAACTCCAAATCTCCAACTTATAACCTACTTTGTTTTTTTATCAGACCAATGTTAAAGGTGTTTTGCTGCCTTCTATTTTATTTTTTCTCCTAATTTGCTTGTAACTCAATTCTAATTAGTTGTGCTCCTTTGTTTTGCCTTCTTCTGTCTCGCTCCTTTGTTCTGCTTTCTTATTGTGTTTTGCCTTCTTCTGTTTTATTTTTTAAAATTATTTTTATGCATATTTTTTGATAAATTTAATATTTAAACAATTGAGGATCAGTTACCGTACAATACGACACAGTCAAACCAAACAATAAAATATTATTTAACAATAATAAATAATACAATCTATCCAAACATTGTATTCATAAAACGATACGGTACAATACGATACAATACAATACAATACATTATAAAACGATGGGGAACAATGATCCAAACAGAGTGTTAATTTTTTTCCATGTGAAAATTTAGGCATGAGCACAACATCAATTGCATGTATTTAAAACACTCTGGACTACAATCGGAGGGGTGTGCCAGGCCAAGGCAGTATTGCAACACCAAGGCGACACTTGAAAGCCCCCGTAGCAAGCTACCGTGGTGTACTTTCGCCCTAAGAAAATTGAGTTAACATCGGAGTATGACAAGGGATGAACTATTCAAGACCTCAACATCTTCCAACTGTGAATGCTAAAGTTTTACTAAAAAAGGGCAGCCAGATGCATAAAGTATGTTACGCAGCGCCTTCTTGAGATTCCTTGGAAGGGCGACGTAAGGCTAAGCAACTGATGTCAGTGCAGTTACTGTCCGCCAACTGAGGTCCCCTACGTACGCTAGACTAGATTGTCAGTGCTGTACGTGAAAACCAATGTCAAGAGCAATTGAGAGAACATTAATGAGAATTGAGAATGAAAGAAAGCTTGATTGCATTAATGAAAGCTATTACAGAAAAGCAACGCCGTGTCGAGGGGAGAGACACCACTACAGAGAATTGATTGCTTGCTAGAAAGTTTGATTGCTTGATCCCCCCCCCCCCCAATAATGCTTAAAAAAATAATCCAAAACTACAAGACTAGACTTGAATACGCTAGAGAAACATAATGTAAGTACTTGAAATAAAACTACTCTATATTTACAATGAAAATGACTTAGTTTTCTATAAGGCAGCAACAGATCCATTGTCAGCAGCATTGTCTTTGGCATCAGGTCTGCGCGCGCGACGCTGTTGGAATCTGCCTGCGGCTTGGCGCTGGCGAGGGATATTGGTGGGGCGACAGAGGCACCTGCGCGCTTGTCACTTTGCGCGGCCAAGACCACGGGGCCGTCCGTGGCGCTAGGCATTGGGAGGCTTGCTAGGACGCCACGGGGCGCGCCCAAGGGGTCATGGGGCATGGCTGGAAAGCCGCCCATGACATTCTCCCCCACCTGAGTTGGCGAAGTCCTCGGCACCTTACTTGCAAAATAATCTTCAATGAGGCTCTTGTAGGCTTTGAGGTTTGTTCCCCTCTCCCAAGTATTCTCTTCTGCATCACAGCCCTGCCACTTCCCCAAGAACTCTTGGTGATCTTTCCTTGAGGCATGAATCACTCTGTCATCAAAGATAGCTTCAACACGCCTTTTCCCGGTTGAATTGGGACCTCGAATACTGGGTATTGTGAGCTGGCTCCTTGAAGGATCCTCCGTGTCTTCCTGAAAAAGTTTCAGGAGACTGACATGGAAGACAGGATGAATTTTCGACCAAGTTGGGGTATCCACCCGGTATGCAACTTTCCCAATGCGCCTTTCAATGGACAAGGGTCCAATGTATTTTTGCAATAGGCGAGGGTCATGGACCCCCGCAAATAAGTACCGCTTTGGGATTTTGACCATCACTTTGTCTCCTACTTGATATTCAACAAAGCGACGATTCTGATCAGCATGCCTCTTCATCCGCTTTTGAGCTTTGACAAGATAGCTCCGCACTATCTCCAGATTCCTCTTCCACTCTTTTGAGAAGCTAGCAGCTCGAGGAGACTTAGCCATGTTTGGTGCATTCATAGTGTGTGGGAGTAGCGGTTGCTGTCCGGTAACAATTTCAAAAGCGCTTTTGTTCGTACTAGAGCTCTTTTGTGAATTGAAACACAGTTGAGCAGCATCCAGAAGCTTCACCTAATTCTTCTGCGATCCGGTTACAAAGTGGCAGAGATATTCCTCCAACATACCATTGAACCGCTCCGTCTGGCCGTCAGATTGCGGATGAAAACTTGAGCTGTGACTCAATTTTGACCCCAGGCACTTAAAGAGTTGTGTCCAAAAGTTGCTAGTGAAGCGTGAGTCGCGATCACTAACAATATCTTTGGGCAGGCCCCAATATTTGACGACATGAGGGAAGAAGAGTCGAGCTGTATCTTCTGCTGATATATATTGTGGGGCTGCAATAAAGGTGGCATACTTGGAAAATCGATCCACCACAACCAAGATAGTTGTGAGATCTCCGACCTTGGGCAATCCGGTGATGAAATCCAGGGAAACGCTTTCCCAAGGTCTCTTTGGGACAACTAGTGGTTCCAAGAGTCCCGTTTGTGTCAAGCGGTCCGACTTGTCTTTCTGGCATACTAGACAAGTCTTCATATACTGAGCGACATCATCGGCCATTTGAGGCCAATAATAGGCACGATGAAGTAACGCCATGGTGCGTTCTTCACCGGGATGGACGGCCCACAGAGTATCATGACATTCTGCTAGAAGAGTCCTCCGCAGATCTCCTCCTTTCGGAACATAAAGTCGGTTCCCTTTGACTTTCAGAAAACCATCTTCCATGTAGAACTGGCGAGTCTTGCCCTGTCCTACCAAATCAACAAAATACTGAGTAGCAGGATCCTTGTTGAGTAGATCCTGTATCTGGTCCTTGATGGAGGTGGCTACTTCGCTCCCCCTTAGGGTGGCGAGTAGGCACACCGATGCTAGATCAGCTCTCCGACTGAGTGCATCAGCAACATGATTGATCTTTCCACTGCGGTACTCCAGGTTGAAGTGGAATTCAGCTAGGAGTTCCTGCCACCTGGCCTGTCGACCATTCAGCTTCGGCTGGGTCATGAAATGGCTGACAGCTGTGTTGTCTGTCTTGACCACGAACGGGGTTCCCAGCAGATAGTGCCTCCAAAGGCGCAAGCAGTGGACGACAGCCAATAATTCTTTCTCATGGGCGGCATAGCGCCGCTCTGCATCCTTCAGCTTCCGACTCTCGTACGCTACAGGGTGCCCTTCTTGTAGCAAGACTCCGCCGAGGGAATAGTCAGATGCATCTGTTTGTACCTCGAACGGCTTGGCCAAATCAGGGAGGGCCAAGACGGGGCTACTAGACATAGCCGTTTTTAATGCGTTAAAGGCCTCCGCTCTCCTTGGTCCCCAATCCCAAGGTGTGACCTTCTTGAGGAGTTCTGTCAATGGCACTGCGATAAGGGAGTAGTTCTTCACAAACCGCCGGTAGAAGTTGCATAGGCCAAGGAACGCCCTCAAGGCGTGGACATCCTTAGGCGTCGGCCAATCTGTGATGGCCTGAATTTTCTGTTGGTCCATCTTGATGCGTCCTTCCTCGATGACATGTCTGGCGGAAGGGCTGCACCCCAAGGGGTGAGATGTAGACCATTAGTGGCTGTTTCTACTGATCGAACCCGTGACCTATAGGTCACACGGAGACAACTTTAGCATTGCTCCAAGGCTAAAATCTTTGAGCACCAACTTGCTGGAAATATTTTGTTTGAAATCATCTGAGTTTCCTTTACTTTTTCCTTAAAGATGAGGCAAGGAATGCAGAAATGCTTCATTTTAATTTAGGATTCTTGTTCAATTCAAAGCTATCCAATCAGAAGATTAAAGAGCCAAAAATACTCATACAACAATAGCTATTGAAAATCCAATTAGCTGTTGTAGAAATAAAAATCATAGCTGTATTTAGACCAGAACACTTTTAGACTACAATTGGAGGGGTATGCCAGGCCAAGGCTATAGTGCAACACCAAGGCGACACTTGAAAGCTCGGATAGCAAGCTACCGTATTGAACTTTCCCCTTAAAAAATTGAGTTAATATCGTGTGAGCCGATGACTCACATATCAGATATTAAACTGATAAGAATAGATACTACACTTGATCTTAGCCAAAAGGCCGAGAAAGGTATGCTTTTCTAAGTTCATGGTGTTGGGTTTGTTATGTAATAAATAATAACAAAAGAGGTGTGAATGGAAAATGGTGGAAAAAAGAAATGGAGGGATGACCCGCGACCCGGTCCGGTCTAGCCTATTTTTCTTTCCCGGATTAATTTAAATTCGTTTTAAATTTTCCGCAAAAATTTCCAACAGCCATGGCTGTTCTGAAACAGTGTCACACCTGTTCCAACAGCCATGACTATTCTGAAAAGTCGCAAACCTCTTCAGAGGGTCACACCTGTTCCAACAGCCATGACTGTTCTGAAAGGTTGCAAACCTCTTCAGAGGGTCACACCTGTTCCAACAGTCATGACTATTCTGAAAGGTTGCAAACCTCTTCAGAAACATCACCAAGTTGGCTATAAATAGACCTTCAAATCCCAGAATATTTACTTATGAAATTTTCTGATTATCTTCTTCTTCTTCTGCACTAAAATTCCAGTGTGTTTTGCTGATCATCGGCGTTTTTGGTACCAACACTCCGGTGAGTTAAATCGTTCTATCCTGGGAGGATATATTCCATAACCTCGGGTACTTGAGGGGAATAATTTCCTTAAAGACACACTGTGTATTCAGTGGGCTCGATTTGTTCCTTCAACGTTTCAAAAATTATTTTGAAGTTCGAATATTATTTTTCAGAATTGTTTCTACTAACTTTCTGTTTCTGTTTTCAGAAAGATTATTATTTAATTTACAGCAATACAGATTGATAACAATCTTAAGGAAATTATATTTATTATATTCTGTATTCTGTCTGAATTTTACTATTCTGATTTGAAGATATAAAAACTTCATCAGGATATTGAAATTCAGAAAACGATTTGAAGAACATAAAAACTTCATCGTTTTTCTGTAAAACAGTATATAAAAACCTTAGTTGTTTTTATTACGTACTGTTTATTGATTACAGTATTATTTACTGTTTTGGTTTTGCCATTAATTGATTTTTTCTGTTGTTGACAGTAAGAAATGGCAAATGAAAATGGAAATCCTTCTGCGACTGTTGGTGCAACGAGGATAGCCTCGTCAAGCCGCACTGCTGTTCCTCCGGCTGAGAAACCGGTGAAATTTTCCGGAACCAACTTCAAAGGATGGCAGCAAAGGGTGTTCTTCTGGCATACCACACTTGGTATGCAGAAATTCACTAGTGAAGAGCCTCCAGTGCCTGCTGCGGACATGCCGGACAATGAAAAGTTCATGGTTGTTGAGGCGTGGAAGCAGGCAGATTTTCTTTGCAAAGGCTATATCTTAAGTGCTTTAGAAGATGACTTGTACAATGTCTACAATGCAATGAATACTTCGAAAGAATTATGGGACGCACTTGAGAAGAAGTACAAGACAGAAGATGCATGCTTGAAAAAGTTCGTGGTTGCCAAGTTTCTAGACTATAAAATGATAGACAGCAAAACTGTGGGAACCCAAGTTCAGGAGCTTCAACTTGTTTTTCACGACCTTATTACTGAAGGTATGGTCGTGAATGAAGCATTTCAAGTGGCTGCTATGATTGAAAAATTGCATCCTTCGTGGAGAGATTTCAAGAACTATCTTAAGCACAAGCGCAAAGAAATGAAGTTGGAGGATCTTGTGATACGTCTAAAGATCGAGGAAGACAACAAAACAGCTGAGAAGAAGTCTCGTGGAAATTCAACAATCATGGGAGCTAATATCATTGAAGAGACTGCTCCAAAAAGTAAGAAGAGGAAGAGGTCTTCTGGACAAATTAAGGAGCAGAACAAAAAGAAATTCAAGGGCAGCTGCTACAATTGTGGAAAAGTTGGTCACAAAAGCCGTGATTGTCGCCTCCCGAAAAAGGATAATAAGAAAGGACAAGCCAACATAGTGGAGAAGAATAATGACATTGATGATCTTTGCGCAATGCTTTCAGAATGCAACCTAGTTGGAAATCCGAAGGAGTGGTGGATTGACTCTGGAGCCACTCGACATGTTTGTGCTATCAAAGAAGCATTTGCGACATACTCTACTGCTGGTCCCGAAGAAGAAATTTCCATGGGAAAAATGCAACAGCCAAGATTGAAGGTTATGGGAAGATATTCCTGAAGATGACTTCCGGCAAGGTGTTAACACTCAACAACGTTCTTCATGTTCCTACTATTAGGAAGAATTTAGTTTCTACTTCTTTACTTGTAAAGAATGGATTCAAATGTGTATTTGTTTCTGATAAAGTTGTTGTAAGCAAGAACGAAATTTATGTTGGAAAAGGCTACCTCACGGAGGGCCTTTTCAAACTCAATGTAATGGTTGTTGACAGTATGAATAAAATTTCAGCTTCTTCTTATTTATTGGAGTCAAATGATTTATGGCATATTCGTTTAGGACATGTCAATTATAAAACCTTGTGGAAGTAAATTAATTTAGAAGTATTGCCTAAATTCGAGTGTAATAAATCGAAATGTCAAATATGTGTTGAATGTAAGTTTGTAAAACATCCTTATAAGTCTGTTGAAAGGAATTCAAATCCTTTAGACTTAATTCATACTGACATTTGCGATATGAAATCGATAGCATCTCGAGGTGGAAAAAAGTATTTTATTACTTTTATTGACGATTGCACTAGTTGCATCATATATCCCTCGATCATGGAAGGATATTTGTTATAATGCAAAGCATAATTTTGGGTATGTTTCAGATATCCTAAAACTCGTTTCATTGCCATCCAATGTATTGATTGGGATTACTTGTAAACCGACTCATTTGCTAATAGCACATGCTATATCTGGTCGCGTACAATTCATGATATACATCAAACTTCCCAATACTCTTGCATAGTCCAGTTGTGAGTCACTTTCACCTTTATTCTTTTGAAGTGCATAACTCACGTCAATTGGAGCTTGACAATTTTGAAATCCAAATACTTGCACTTGTCAAGTACCTTTTCAATGTAGTGAGACTGTGATAATGCTAGACCTTGTGGAGTTGCAATTCTGATTCCTAAGATCACATCAGCAACTCCTAAGTCTTTCATGTCGAATTTGCTAGCCAACATGCGCTTTTGTTAGCATTTAATCTGCCATTTTTTGCTTATTATCAACATGTCATCAACATATAAACAAACAATGATTTCATGACCTGGAGTATTTTTTAATGTAAACACATTTGTCACACTCGTTGATTTTAAATCCATTTGCCAACATTGTTTGGTCAAATTTTGCATGTCATTGTTTGGGTGTGTTTTAAGTCCATAAAGCGACTTAACAAGTTTGCACACTTTCTTTCTTTACCAGGAACCACAAAACCCTCAGGTTGTTCCACGTAAATTTCTCTCCTCCAATTTCTCCATTTAGGAAAGCTATTTTAACATCCATTTGATGGATTTCAAGACCATACACGGCCGCTAGTGCCACTAACACCCTAATAGATGTATCCTCGTTACTGGCGAGTAAGTGTCAAAGTAATCAAGGCCTTCCTTTTGTCTATTAACCTTTGACAACAAGTCTTGCCTTATATTTGTCAATATGCCATCAGCTTTAATTTTCCGTTTAAAGATCTATTTCGAACCTAAAGGCTTATTTCTGGAGGAAGGTCAACCAATTCCCATGTATGGTTATCCAAAATTGATTGAATTCACTATTGACTGCCTCTTTCCAAAATGCTGAATCAGAAGACGACATAGCTGCTTTTTAAAAGTTTGAGGCTCATTTTCAAGCAGAATGTCACAAAATCTGGTCTAAAGGACGTAGATGTTCTTTGACGTTTGCTACGCCTTGGATCTTCTACACTTGGAGTATTTTCCTTTGGTTCTTCCCGAGGTCGTTTAGGTCTTTCACTTAACGACTCGCTTTCAATTTTATACGGATAGATCCTTTCAAAGAATTCAGCATTATCTGATTCCATTACCGTATTAACATGAATCTCGGGATATTCAGATTTATGAACCAAAAATCGACATGCTTTACTATTTGTAGCATATCCAATGAAAACGCAATCTACTGTTTTTGGTCCACATTTTAACCCTTTTAGGTAAAGGTACTTGTACCTTTGCTAGACACCCCCACACTTTGAAATATTTCAAGTTGGGTTTTCTTCCTTTCATTTTTCATATGGAATAGATTGTGTTTTGCTGATGGGTACTCTGTTGAGTATTCAGTTAGCTGTAAGGATAGCTTCCCCCCGCAAACTCTGCGGTGATCCGGAACTTATTAATAAAGAATTCATCATTTTCTTTTAATGTCCGATTTTCCTTTCCGCAATTCCGTTGGATTGAGGTGTGTAAGGTGCAGTAGTTTGATGGATAATTCCATATTCGAACATATTTCTGCAAACGGAGATTCATATTCTCCACCTCGATCACTTCTAATCATTTTGATCTTTTTATTCAATTGATTTTCTACCTCATTCTTGTATTGCTTAAATGCTTCAATTTGCTTCATCCTTACTATTAAGCAAAATAAACATAAACAATAT
>NW_017670435.1:437767-472811 GCF_001879085.1 Nicotiana attenuata
CACCCGCTCACATGTTCATCAATGACTGGTCGGTAGGCCAGGTAACCACCCCCGCTCCATTTTGATCAATACGATTGTGGTCAGGGTGACCGCCGCCTCCATTTCAAGTCATCACAACTAATCACAATAAAATCCCGGGCAAGGGAACAAAGCAACCCATAGAAATTTCCCGGCAAGGGAACAACAATATCAAATCAACCATCCTGGCAAGGGAGAATCAGCTATAAACCAATTCCTAGCTCAACTACTACTGCAGCTCGATTAATACCATACTCAAGCATAAAAAAGTTTCAACGGGAATAAACTAAAATCTTTACTCAATATAAGAGTCATACCATGTAAGGCATCCGAAATGTCATTTAAGAACACAACAACTATCATTTAAAGACCACGGTCATGCTCGATCATCAAACGTATAGATACTCGTGCACCATGCCTTATACGTCCTACTCAACAAGTAGCAAAGAAATTAATCGACTCAAACTTCCTAATCCCTCAAGCTAGGGTTAGACCGGACACTTTACCTCGAATCCTTGAATACAACTCAAGTCTCAATTATGGCTTTTAAAAACCGCCTTGGATTCACACCGACCAATCCGCTCGAATCTAGCTCACAAGTTACTTAATTATCTAATAACGCTAAATGAATCAATTTTTGAATGCATAAAACGAATTTTCCAAAGTTTTGCCAAAAAGTCAAAAATCCGCCCCGGGCCCACATGTTCAAAACCCAGTTCAAAACCAAAACCCCGATTACCCATTCACGCTACGAACTTCAGATCGCAGTCCAAATCCCCAATTTTTTGAAAAATCTAGGTTCTAACCCAAAACACCAATTCCCCATAAAAAAATCTTTGATCTTAAGTTGAAACATGTTAAAAAGATGATAAGATGAAGGAAATGACTTAATACCAAACTTACAATCGATTTGGAAAGAAGAGTTTGTTCTTGAAAGGGATAAAAACGAAACGAATTAAGGATATGAAATGGAGAAAGAAGAGACTTAAAAAGATAAATCACAGGGCTCCAAGTAGATTCCGTAGTTACGTTTTATCGCCAAAGGAGTTTGTGTTTTGAAAAGATGTGAAAATGGTTTAAAATCGGCTAAGTATAAAAGAAAATACAGGTCTTATTATGGGAATCTGCAAACAGGGGTTCGCAATTGCGCCAACCCCGACTCGTGCAGATGTGGGAATGCGAAACAGAGGTTCGCATTTGGCGAACCCTTTGAAAATCCCGTCCTTTCGCAATTGCGATCAAAATCGTCGGCATTTTGAGACTGGCCCTCCTTCGCATTTGCGAACACTATTGGTCGCATTTGTGATCAGTGCCTGCACAGTCCGCTTCTCGCATTTTGCGATGCTGGCTCGCATTTTGCGAGCTCGCATTTCGACGAGACTGGCTTCGCAACGCAAATTGCGAAGCCTGCAGATCAGAAATGCACCAGCTATTTTTCAAAGTCCAAAATGCACCCGTGCTAATCCAAAACTCCAACCCGAGCCCTCGAGGTCTCTAAACCAATATACACCACAGAACCGTCAAAAATATCCTACGGACTTATCCTAACGATCAATCGCCAGATACATCATAATACATCGAAATTAGACCTCCAAACACCATGAATTCTTTCAAACTTCTTAAAACAGTATCAAATTTTCCCATTTAAAGTCTGACATCACATCAAACGACATCCACTTTCAAACCAAATTTACAGAAATGACTTAGACATATATAAGACCTGTACGGGGCGCGGGGAACCAAAATCGGCCCAATACCAAATGTGTTCTAATCAGATTTAATTTCAAATTTCCTTAACAATTCACTTAAAAATTCCATATCCTCGGGCTTAGAGACCTCGAAATTCCGATTCCGGGCATAACGCTCAAGTCCCCGTATTTTCCCTACGGACCCTCCGGGACCGTCAAATCACAAGTCCGGTCCCGTTTCCTTAAACTTATGACCGAGAGTCAAATATCTCATATTATAATCAAACTTATCATTTTTCAATAAATTTTCATATTTTAAAACTTTCGGCTACGCGCCCGACTGCGCACCGCAAATCGACGGGCAACCTCTAAAATGAGGTTTTCAAGGTTCGGAGACGAAGAATTTAATTTAAAACAAGTGATGAACGTTTGGGTCATCACACGCTAAATCTGATAAGTTATAGCACAGCTGTAAGAGACACAAAAAGAAGCAGGAAATGGGGAATAGGGCTAACAACTCTAGAACAACCGGTTCTGGTCCGTTACAGAGACTTTCATCTCACACGGCTCTTTAAGTGATAAAAAGAAAGAAGGAACCGAAGGTAGTAGCTCGAATTTCCTTGTTAACAAAAAAAATTACTCCCGTACCCTCTAGTCCACTAATAAGTGATTTTTTGCCATCTTTTCACAATATTAAGAGATTCCACCTTTTAGCATTAATTAACAATGAATTGGATCTATGAAAAACCTTAAATTTTGCTCATTGTAAAATATGAAAAAACTCCTAAACTCTTCTTTAGCAACTTGAAAAAGAAAGAAGCTTACACTGCTTCTTGTATGATATGAAAAAATTAAATATAAGTGGACTAAAAAAAAAACTAAAAAAGATAATTAAAAATAGATGGAGAAAATAGTTATAATAGTATAGTTACGAATATTGCTGAAGTAACAAGTGAAAAAATCAAAGAGAGCTAATAATTTATGTAATTCAATTTAAATACTATTGGCGTTGATGTAAATACTATCCGTAATTTTTCCTGTAACATATATACACGAATAAAAGCACTTCAAGCAACACACATGTAAAAGTTTTCCCACTGTTTACATACAGAATAAAACAAAATTCCTAACTCAGAACGTTAATTGTATAAATATACTCATCAAATGCATCTACTCTTTCCTTTTTTTTTTTAAGTTAAACGCTTAAATGATAGATTTCCCTTCATTAAATGAGTTCTAATTGGATAATTGAGTAATTTTAATCCTTTTATTCTAAATGTTACATACTTCATTTACCTTGAATGTCCTCGTACACATCTGGGTATAAGTATAAGTAAATAGATATTTTATATAGTTTTCAAAATACACAAATTTTAACCAAAATATTGAGACGTGAATCGTATCTAATTATGCATATCTTATTTTGTGCGCCAAGAAAGATTCGTCTCTACGATCAGTGCAAACATCTCTAATCTTTCTTCCAAAGTATTTATAGGATTATTCAAGATAAAATGGCACAGCGTAACTGTTGAACATATTTACCACATACCCTTATCTGTCTTAACGAGAAATTTTTCTCCACGATCAGGTGCAGTATTGGGCTTTGGGTGTAGTCACTGAAATTCTTTATTCCAAATATTATTAGTGTTATTCAAAGATACATTAAGATCTAACAAATATTTAATACGTAATTGTTTAAACGTATTTTACACCATATCCTTATCTGTACTTTCAAGAGAAATTTCTCACATCGGTGTATATTGGTTGTTTGTGCTAATTCATTGAGTCTTTATTCTAAATATTATTCGTGTTATTCAAGATCATTAAGAATCTAAACAAAATACTACACGTAACTGTTTTAACGTAATTTACACATACCGCTTCAAGAGAAATTATCTCCATGACAGTGCATGTGTGCTTTGGTGTAATCTCTGAAGTCTTTCTCTCTAAACATGGATAGTATTATTCAAGATACTTAATTAGTAAAAAAATATCACACGTAATTGTTTAAAGTATTCACGAACTATGCTTATTTGTGTTCAAAGTACGCCTACCACAAGTTATAGTGAAATGGGAGCGGGTGGTACGCCTACCACGAGTTATGATGAAATGGGAGCGGGCGGTACGCCTACCACGAGATTTGATAAAATAGGAGCGGGTGATACGCCTACCACGAGATATGAGAAATGGGATCGGGTTGCACGCCTGCAACGAGATGTGTACTGGAAGTGAAATCTGCTTTTATTTTTCCTTATCCGTGTTAGAGTTGAATTGTTGATTTCCTTATTATTCTCTTGAGTTTCTGTATCATCTGCTATTCCCGAAGCAAGATCCCCTCCCCAACTTTAATTGTTTATTTCTATCTATCTTTCTGTTGTATACATATATATAACTGCACAGGATTATCTGAAGTCTGGTCCTAGCCTCGTCACTACCTCGCCGGGGTTAGGCCAGGCACTTACCAGCACATGGGGTTGTTGATACCCAATTTTTCCCTATGTATTTTTACATACAAAATACTTTCAAAATAGCATGTACATGCATATATAAGCATGCCCAAGAGTTTTGGTATTTTTCCCTAATTTTTAAAGATTTCAAAATCAATTTATTGTCTATTTCTAGCAGTACAAAATTCAATAAATATTCCAAAATTATCATTTTGGTGAATAATTTATTTCTATTCTCATATTTACACCAAATATAATTAAGGTGATTTTTGTATATTTTTACAAATTTATTTGGTATTTCTAAAGCTAAATTGCATATAATTGCAATTATAGCCTATTTTACGATTAACAGCATTTTTACAATTATAAAATTATTTCCAGTATTTTTGGATTAATATTTATGTATTATTAATTAGTTCAGTGCTTTTAATTTGTTTTTAAAATCATTATTACTATTTTTATAAAATGAAAAGGGGAAAATTGGCTATTTAACATCTAGCCTATCTTTATTTCAATTACAGCCTCATTTCCTTTCAATTTTAGCCTCAATTTGACCCCAATTCCGCCCCAAATTAAAACCAACCCAATTCCAATTTTTTAACCCAACCCACGACCCGATTTAAAACCCACCCGGCTCCCCTTTAATCCAGGTCATTGATTATTTTGATCAACGGCTGAGATTCCCCCTTTCCATTTTTAATTCCCAATACCCCCTTAACCTAGCTCATTCAATCTGATACGCCGCCTCGAAATCCTCTTAGTCTCCCAAACTCTCACTAGCCTCTCTGAAACCCTAATCATCTCCCACCTGTTTCTACCATGTTTCCACCGGAATCCATGGCATTCCAGGCCATGGATGGCCTGTACTCACTCTCTCTCACCATTAAACCTAAGCTGCTCGAGGTTCTGGAGCCCGATCTAAATGCCTCACTTTAGATCTTTCTCAGATCTGTAGATCTATGGCCTTTCCGGCCATTATTCCGGCGTATTCAAGCAATATAAGTCTTTTTGACTCAGGATCCGACTTTCCTCAAAACCTTTCTCATTCTAGGGTTTCTTCTGCAACTCTAAGCCGTCTGAGGTTCTGTACTTGCTTATTTCTTTTAGATCTGTGACATGCCTGAGCATTATTTGACGTTTTAAAGGTTTTCCCCAAATTTCCTTTTCAAAATCGATTTTTAGGGTTTCTGAAAAAGGTTTCTTCAAATATTTTTCTGATGCTTCCTGTTCTTTCTTTATGTGTGTTTCATGCTCGTATGTGTTCTTCTTATTATGCATGAGTTTGCTCTCTTGTTTCTGTTCTATTAGGCGAGACTTTTCTATTTTTGTTGTTAATCTTATGCTCGCATATTAATTTGTGTTGTTTTCCTCACTCTTTCCTATACGTGTTTATGTTTGGGTCCTGGATTTCGGTCGCTTTACTGAGTTCTGTTTGTATATTTTTCTCCACTATTGTTTGAAAACTCGCATCATCTCTCTCTTCTGAACTTGTTTGTGTTTGTTTGTCTCTCATAAGTCTTTGAAAGAGATTTCTAAGACTCTTTCAAAGACCTTGTTTTCTCACCTCTGACTCTATTCGAAACCCTAGGTATTGGGGTTTCTTTGACAAGTGGTACTAGGGTTTCGCTTTGGGACCCTAGGATTTCAGGCTCACTGTGAGTCTGTAATTAAACTTGAATCTCTTTGGCTTGTGACTCTGAGACTTTCAGTGTTAAACTCTTTTTCTAAATAACCTACCGACTCTTTTTGTTTGATCTGTGTGCTTATATATATGAGAAATTTCTCTTTCAAAAGGTTTTTTTTACCAACTAAGTGATTGATTCTGAAACCCCCTTAATAAGGCTGATAAACTGTGACTGATTTTCCTTCGGTTGAACCTCCTTTACCTTTCTTGACTTGGTTCATTCAATTGAACTTGCAGTTTCTGGTTTCATGGCTGTTAAATTGATTCCTTTACCATATTTGGCACAAACCGTGTACCATTGATGGTTTTCCTTAAATAATTTCCATGTACTTACCCCTTTTGTGCTACTTTGAATGGTTTAATTAGAAATTTCTTTCCTTAACTAATTTCTACCCGTTGGAATCAGAATCCCTTAACCAAAGGGAGACTGATTTCAATGATTTCTTTACCTTTCTTACTGGTTCTCTTTGCACTATAAAAGGGATTGCACTTATGCACTTTAAACAGACCTAACTTTACATCTACACTCTCAATCGAATACTTTGGCATCTATACTTCAAGTTCAATACCTCGAACTTCTTACTTTCAACTCACACATTTACCTTACTAATTTGAATTCAACACTCTGCATTGCTTGAGACCTTTTGGAACTGCTGTGCTTGCAACTTGGCTTTTCAAAGAATATTGTTTTCTTACTTGTTTTCCTTTGAAGTTGGTATGTCTTTTATTTAATTTTCTGCCTCACCCCTATGTGTTTACTTCACAGTTTCAGCATCCTTATTTACTTTACTACTTATGTTCAGGGATTTGTGCTAATTATGTTCCTTCCTTGCCTTTTCTATTGTGAATCCCTACCCCTATTCCCTTCTATGTGTTTGAGTTAAGGTTCTTGGCCTGGCGGTACCCTAATTACTGACCAGGCCATAACCTGATCCACAATGGATCCTAACTCCTAAATTGGCTAACAGGCTGGTCAGGTGTGTGCCAGCATTCCCAATTGCTGGGCATGACCACCAGCCTGCCATGGCTCTCCCTGATTCCCCCTCTATGTACTTACACTTATTCTTAGACCCTTAAGTTCTGCCCCTCTCTTATGAGCCTTGCTTTGGGACCTTGAGTTCCCTCTGAACTTGGACATCTGAGGGCTCGCATTTCCACACTGCACTATGATCTTAATTCTGCAATGTGTTTGGGGTGTAAGCACTGCCCGGAGCCCTTTGAGACTCTTGGGAACTTTGACACATCCCAAATGTGAGAAAGGCTTTTGGAAATCTGATCCTAGAAGTTGGTTTATCTCATATTGTTGGACTTTGAGTCTGAATTAGGCTGTTTGGATGTAGCTGGAGCTTTTGATGTAATTTTACTTTTCTTTTCTGATTCATTTGGGTCTGTAATAATTTGTAATAACAATTGGGGATGGCTAGTGGAAAGGGATGGGGATGAATGCATACCAAGGGTAGAAAACTTGCCTATAGGTTATTTATAATTTCCGCATTCTGCATTTTTAAACTCATGCCTACAAGTTTTCCTGCATCTTAGAACTCATGCCTATAAATTCTGCACTTCTGCATCTTATGCCTATAACTTCTGCATATAGAAATCATGATCTTAGGTTTCTGCACATCGGCATCGTAGACATTATGCCTTAAGTTTTTCTGCATTCTGCGTTTTAGAAATTATGTCTATAAGTCCTGCACTTATGCATTTTAGAAATTATGCCTGTAAGTTCTGCATATAGAAATCATGATCTTAGGTTTCTGCACTTCTGCATATACATGCCATTAGGCAAACAATCATAGGTTTAATAAATAACCAACTTCACTCTAGATACCATGTCTATAGGACTCTTGCATTTATGTAATCGTTTAAAACCCATTACACTTAGAAATCATGCCTGTAGGAATAATCAACTGAACCAGCTTCGTCTATTTCATCTACGAGTCTAAAATCAGTCATAAGGTCGTCAAAATCTGCAGATCTTTCGTTTATATAACCAGCAACCTTTTCCCTAAAATCAGTACGCTCTATTAGATGTCATGCCTATAGGTCTCACTTAGGCAAACTATTAGGTAATTAATTGCGTCAATTTTGATAAACTACATCCAGACAAGGCTAATTTGGACTCCTCATCTGAGAAATATGGATGAATCAGCCTAGCCTACGCTTTTAATTTAATTCAGACCAAACCAGTATTTGAAGTCATGCTATATTTGCTCTTTTAAGTGAGGAGGCCTGTGTGAGCCTTAATTGCTATTTGTTTCCCCTAACTGTTTATGTGTTTTTGCTTGTCGCCTAGACTTTTATCCTTTTGAAATTCCGAAAAGCCCCAAATCCCCTCCCTTTAGGACTAGTAGTCTTAATGCCTCCGGGACTGATAGGATTGGGACGAGTAATAGCATGCATTATGTAACGATACTATCCCGCGCTTTAATACCTTAACGGGGTGGGAAGGGTAGATATGGATATGATAACCGGTGCGATAATACCTCAAGTAGCCCCTCTTTGAGGAGTGATTACTGGGTATTGCATTGACGTGATCCATATTAATCATAAACCTAGGACCCCCTCCCTTTTACTTGCTTTCGTCTATCTCTTTTAAATTGTCTAAATCTTTCATAAAATTTTTGCCCTCTTTACCTTTCCCCAAGTTTTAATTTATTTGCAATGTTGTATGCGAATCCCTCCTACTTGAGCCCTTAATTGCTTACTTGATTATGTGAAGTCACAATTATAGCATGGCCGGGAACCACACTAGTGGATCTTGAGGGGTGCCTAACACCTTCCCCTCGAGATAATTCCAAGCCCTTACCCACTCTCTGGTTTTCTAAATCAAAATTCTTCTTAGTGTCCTAATGCACTTAATCATTAGGTGGCGACTCTTCAATTCAAACCCAACTCCCAAAAGGGAACGAGTTGTCCGCCCAAATGTCATAAACCCGATTTCGCCTTTAAAAAAAGGGGGCATCGACAGGGGTCGGTTGTGCTGATGCTACACTCTGCACTTATGTGCAGATACCGGAGCAACATTTGGTCATCAGCAGTAGATCGGGAGTTATCCTTCAGTCCACCGAGACTCTAAGGTAGCTCTGCTGGCGTCCGCAGGCCCGACGTCTCTTCTATCAGTTTTTATGTTCTGTTGTCATTTGTACTCGAGACAAACTATGTTCTTTTATTTCACACACTTATTTGTAGTAATCCTAGACAGTCCGTGGATGTTGTGACACCAGGTTCTGGTTAGAGGCATGTGTTGGTCTTCAGGATGTTTTGGTTTTATATTTATTTAAGACTTCCGCTAAATTTCATATTCCGCTGTTATTTAATTTTTTATTCCCTGTTAATTTAATTGGTTAAAAAGGAAGTAAAAACAAAAGAGTTTAAAGATTCTAAGTTCGTGGCTTGCCTAGCTTCTACGAGTAGGCGCCATCACGACTCCCGAGGGTGGGAAATCCGGGTCGTGACAAGTTGGTATCAGAGCTCTAGGTTACATAGGTCTCACAATTCACGGACAAGCTTAGTAGAGTCTGAGGGATCGGTACGGAAACGTCTGTATTTATCCCCCAGAGGCTACAGAGTTAGGAAAAAACTTCACATTTGTTCTTTCTTGTCGTGCGGTTCTGTTTCTCAATGCTAATTGAATTTTTACTCTGTTCTTTTGCAGATGGCGAGAACACGCGCTTCCTCATCTATCGATCCGCAGTTTGAGCCCCAGTAGCTCCCACGAGGGGCAGAGGGCGAGGCCGAGGCCGAGGCCATGCTAGAGGCCGAGACAGGGGCAGAGCTCAGCCCAGGGCAGCAGCACCCGTAGCGGAGCCTCAGGTTGATTTTGATGACGAGGTTCCAGCCCCAGCTATTCCGGTGGGCCCAGCTCAGGTCCCAGAGGGGTTTATTGCCACCCTAGTTCTTCAGGATGCTCTGGTCCGTCTAGTGGGCCTTATGGAGAGTGTCAGCAGGGCAGGTTTACTTACTGTAGCACCAGCCGTCTCTCAGGCTGGAGGAGGAGCTCAGACTCCCGCCACTCGTACTCTGGAGCAGGTAGCTCCTCAGATTCAGACTCCAGCGGCTCAGCTAGTTGGAGCAGTACAGCCAGGTGTGGTAGCTCAGACCGACGATGGTGCAGCCATGTCTACCGATGCTTTGTGGAGATTGGACAGGTTCACCAAGCTCCTCACTACTACCTTCAGCGGTGCATCTATCGAGGATTCCCAGGATTATCTATACAGCTGCCACGAGGTTCTCAGGAACATGGGGATTGTTGAGACCAATGGGGTCGACTTTGCTATATTTCGCTTGTCTGGATCCGCCAAGACTTGGTGGAGGGGTTATTGCTTAGCTAGACCGGCCGGATCGCCAGCCTTGACTTGGAGCAATTTTCAGTGTTGTTTCTGGAGAAGTTTCTCCCCATTACCCAGCGAAAGGCCTATCGGAGGCAGTTCGAGCGTCTTTAGCAGAGATCCATGACTGTCACCCAGTACGAGACCAGATTCATAGATTTGGCTCTCCATGCCCTTGTTATACTTCCCACTGAGAGGGAAAGAGTGAGACGGTTTATTGATGGACTCATTCAGCCGATTCGTCTCCAGATGGATAGAGAGATTGGGAGTGAGATATCATTCCAGGAGGCGGCCAATGTGGCCCGGAAGGATTGAGATGGTATTATCACACGGGGGGTGGTCATGGAGCAGACAAGAGGCCCCGTCATTCAGACATATTCAGTGGTACCTCATTTGGAGGTAGAGATTCATATGGTAGAGGCCGTCCTCCTAGGCCCTTTCAGTCAGCTCTTCCGGTTTCTCACGGTGCTTCAAGTAGATGTAGTCCTCAAATGCAGTATTCTGATCAGCAGTCCTTCAGTGCACCACCAGCACCTATCAGTGCACCACCGCTTTAGAGTTTCCAGGGTCGTCAGCCCCAGCAGCCTAGGGCTTGTTATACTTGTGGCGACACGAGGCACATTGCTAGGTATTGCCCTCGCGCACCAGGTGGCTCTCAGCATCAGAGTTCCCGTGCTATGGTTCAGGCACCAGGTGTTCCACATCCCGCCCGACCAGCTAAAAATGGGGGGTAGAGGTGCTAGAGGTGGAGGTAGAGGTACTAGAGGTGGAGCTCAGGCCGCTAGAGGTGGAGGCCAGCCAGTAGCAGACCGACCCAGAGATGTGGTTCAGGGTGGTGGGGCCCAGCCCCGATGTTATGCTCTTCAAGCCAGGCCCGAGGTTGAGGCTTCAGATGCAGTTATTACAGGTACGGTTCTAGTTTGTGATAGAGATGCTTCAGTGTTATTTGATCCAGGGTCTACGTATTCGTATGTATCATCTTATTTTGCACCGTACCTGGTCATGCCTAGTGCTTCATTGAGTCTTCCTGTGTATATGTCCACATCGGTGGGTGATTCTATTGTGGTCGATCGAGTCCATCGTTCTTGTATTGTGGTGATTCGGGGTCTTGAGACTCGTGTAGATTTGTTGCTTTTAGACATGGTTCACTTTGATATTATATTGGGGATGGAGTGGTTATCACCTTACCATGCTATCTTGGACTGTCATGCCAAGACTGTGACCTTAGCTTTACCGGGTATGCCTTGTTTAGAGTGGTGAGGTACTCCAGGTCATTCTACCCGCAGTGTTATCTCTTATGTGAAGGCTCGACGTATTGTTGAGAAGGGGTGTTTGGCCTATTTGGCTTATGTTCGCGATTCTAGTGCTGAGGTCCCTTCTATTGATTCTCTGCCCGTTGTTCGGGAGTTTCCTGAGGTATTTCCTTCAGACCTGCCGGGTATGCCACCCGACAGGGATATTGACTTTTGCATTGATTTGGCTCCGGGCACTCAGCCCATTTCTACCCCGCTGCATCGTATGGCCCCGCTTGAGTTGAAAGAATTAAAGGAACAATTGCAAGACTTGCTTGAGAAGGGTTTCATTAGGCCCAGTGTTTCGCCTTGGGGTGCGCCGGTGTTGTTTGTTAAGAAGAAGGATGGGTCAATGAGAATGTGTATTGATTACCGGCAATTGAACAATGTAACAATCAAGAATAAGTATCCGCTGCCGAGAATTGATGATTTGTTTGACCAGCTTCAGGGTGCCATGGTATTTTCCAAGATCGACTTGCGATCTGGCTACCATCAGTTGAGGATTAGGGCATCCAATGTCCCTAAGACAGCTTTCCGCACTCGGTACGGGCATTATGAGTTCTTGGTTATGTCATTCGGGTTGACAAATGCCCCAGCAGCCTTTATGGATTTGATGAACCGAGTGTTCAGGCCTTATTTGGATTCGTTCGTGATAATCTTCATTTGACGATATATTGATATATTCCTGCAGCCAGGAGGAGCACGAGCAGCACCTTAGAGTGGTTCTTCAGACTCTGAGGGATAGTCAGTTATATGCAAAGTTCTCGAAGTGTGAGTTCTGGTTGAGTTCAGTTGCAATTCTGGGTCATGTTGTGTCAGCAGAGGGTATTCAGTTTGATTCGAAGAAGATTGAGGCAGTCAAGAACTGGCCTAGACCAGCATCAGCTACAGAGATTCGGAGTTTTTTGGGATTGGCAGGCTACCATCGTCGGTTCATGGAGGGGTTTTCATCTATTGCAGCCCTGATGACCAGGTTGACCCAGAAGGGTGCCCGGCTCAGATGGTCGGATGAGTGTGAGGCGAGCTTTTAGAATCTCAAGACAGCTCTGACTACGGCACCAGTGTTGGTTTTGCCCATAGGTTCAGGTCCTTATACAGTCTATTGTGATGCTTCTCATATTGGGTTTGGTGCAGTGTTGATGCAGGATGGCAAGGTCATTGCCTATGCTTCGCGGTAGTTGAAGATTCATGAGAAGAACTATCTGGTTCATGATTTGGAGTTGGCAGCTATAGTTCACACATTGAAGATTTGGAGGCATTATCTGTATGGCATGGCATGCGAGGTTTTCACTGATCACAAGAGTCCTCAGTATTTGTTCAAGCAAAAGGAGTTGAATTTGAGGCAGAGGAGGTGGTTGGAGTTGTTGAAGGATTATGATATCACCATCTTATATCATACGGGAAAGGCCAATGTGGTGGCCGATGCTTTGAGTAGGAAGTCAGCCAGTATGGGCAGTCTTGCTTATATTCCGGTCGGTGAGAGGCCGCTTGCTTTGGATGTTCAGGCTTTAGCCAATCAGTTTATGAGACTGGATGTTTCTGAGCCCAATTGTTTGTTAGCTTGCACGGTCGCTCGTTCTTCATTATTAGAGCGTATCCGTGATCGGCAGTATGATGATCTCTATTTGTGTGTCCTTAGAGACACGGTGCAGCGCGGAGGTTCCAGGCAAGTTACCTTAGATGATGATGGAGTTTTGAGATTGCAGGGTCGAGTTTGTGTGCCTAATGTGGATGGGCTCCGAGAGTTGATTTTAGAGGAGGCCCATAGCTCTCGGTAATCTATTCATACGGGCACCACAAAGATGTATCAGGATTTGCGGCAGCATTACTGGTGGCGTAGAATGAAGAAGGATATCGTTGCATATGTGGCTCGGTGTTTGAATTTTCAGCAGGTTAAGTACGAGCATCAGAGGCCTGGTGGTTTATTTCAGAGGATTGCGCTTCCCGAGTGGAAGTGGGAGCGGATTATTATGGACTTCGTTACTGGACTCCCGTAGACTCGGAAGAAGTTCGACGCAGTATGGGTCATTGTTGATAGGCTGACCAAGTCAGCACATTTCATTCATGTGGCAGTCTCCTATTCTTCTAAGAGGTTGGCGGAGATCTATATTCGGGAGATTGTTCGCCTTCATGGTGTGCCCGTATCTATCATTTCGGACCGGGGTACGCAGTTTACCTCGCGTTTGTAGAGAGCAGTTCAGCGAGAGTTGGGCACACGGGTTGAGTTGAGCACAACATTTCATCCCTAGACGGACGGGCAGTCTGAGCGGACTATTCAGATTTTGGAGGATATGCTCCGGGCTTGTGTCATTGACTTTGGAGGCTCGTGGGATCAGTTGTTGTCTTTAGCAGAGTTTGCCTACAACAACAACTATCAGTCGAGTATCCAGATGGCCCCTTATGAGGCTTTATATAGTAGGCGGTGTCAATCTCCGGTTGGATGGTTTGACCTGGGAGAGGCTCGGTTGTTGGGTACGGATCTGGTTCAGGAGGCCTTGGACAAGGTCAGGATCATTCAGGATAGGCTTCGTACAGCTCAGTCCAGGCAGAAGAGTTATGCGGACCGCAAGGTTCGAGATGTGGCTTTTATGGTCGGTGAGCGGGTATTGCTCCGAGTGTTGCCTATGAAGGGCGTGATGAGATTTGGGAAGAAGGGCAAGCTTAGCCCTAAGTTCATTTGTCCATTTGAGATTCTTGATCGAGTGGGAGAGGTGGCTTATAGACTTGCATTGCCGCCGAGCTTATCAGCCGTGCATCCAGTATTTCATGTATCCATGCTTCGGAGGTATCACGGCGATCCAACCCACGTGTTAGATTTCAGCACTGTCCAATTGGACAAGGACTTGTCTTATGAGGAGGAGCCGGTAGCTATTCTAGACCGGCAAGTTCGTCAGTTGAGGTCGAAGAGTTTTCCTTCTGTTCGTGTTCAGTGGAGAGGTCAGCCTCCTGAAGCATCGACCTGGGAGTCAGAGTCCGATATGCGAAGCCGTTATCCCCATCTTTTTCCCGACTCAGGTACTTCCTTCTTATGTCCGTTCGAGGACGAACGCTTGTTTTAAATTGAATTCTGTGTCTCCAAGGCCTTGAAAACCTTATTTAGAGTTGCCTCGATTTGCGTGCGCAATCTGGAAGCGTAGCCGGAAAGCTTAAATATGAAAATTTGTGAAAAATGATAAGTTTTGATTATAATATGAGATAATTTGACTTCGGTCAATATTTTGGGTAAACGGACCGGACCCGTGAATTGACGGTCCCGGAGGGTCCGTAGGAAAATATGGGACTTGAGCGTATGCCCGGAATTGAATTCCGAGGTCCCAAGCCCGAGGAATGAATTTTTAAGTGAAATTGTTTTATGAAATTGTTTAAGGAAATTTGAAATGAAATCTGATTAGAACACGATGGTATTGGGCCCGTATTTTGGTTCCGGCGCCGGTACAGGTCTTATATATGTTTTAAGTCATTTCTGTAAAATTTGGTTAAAAACGGATGTCGTTTGATGTGATTCGGAAATTAAATGGAAAATTTGATGTTTTAAGAAGCTTGAAAGAATTCATGCATTTTGAGGTCTAATTCGATGTATATGATGTTATTTTGGCGATTTGATCGCACGGATAAGTCCGTAGGATATTTTTTAGGTTGTGTGTATATTTGGTTTAGAGCCCCGAGGGCTCGGGTGAGTTTGGGTAGGCCACGGGTGCATTTTGGACTTTGAAAAATAGCTGGTGCATTTCTGATCTGCAGGCTTCGCATTTGCAAAGCTAGTCTCGCAAATGCGAGCCATGCATCGCAACTGCGAGAAGCGGACTGTGCAGGCCTGATCGCAAATGCGACCAATAGGTTCGCAAATGCGAAGGAGGGCCAGTCTCAAATGCTACGATTTTGATGGCAATTGCGAAAGTCCGGGATTTTCAAAGGCTTCGCAAATGCGAACCTTGTTTCGCATTTCCCACATCTGCAGAGGTCGGGGTTCGCAATTACGAACCCCTGTTCGCAATTCCCATAACCGAGACCTGCATTTTTTTTTATACTTAGCCGATTTTAAACCATTTTTCACATCTTTTCAAAATACAAACTCCTTTGGGCGATTTTCCAAGAACAACTCTTCTTCCAAATCGATTGTAAGTTGGTTTTTACTCATTTCCTTCAATTCTTATCATATTTTAACATGATTTCAACTTAAAATCAAAGATTTTCATGAGGGAATTTGGGTGTTTTGGGTAGAACCTATGTTTTTCAAAAATTGGGGAGTTGGACCTCGATTTGAGGTCCGATTTCAAAATAAATTATATATTTGAGTTCGTGAGGGAATGGGTAATCGGGTTTTGGTTCGAACCCGGGTTTTGACCATGTGGGCCCGGGGGCGATTTTTGACTTTTGGGCAAAACTTTGGGAAATTCGTTTTATGCATTCAAATTGATTCATTTAGCGTTTATTGATGTAATTAAGTAACTTGTGACTAGATTCGAGCGGATTGGTGGTGGAATCAAGGGGTAAAGCCATAATTGAGACTTGAGTTGTATTCAAGGCATCGAGGTAAGTGTCCGGTCTAACCCTACATTGAGGGATTAGGAGTTGAGTCATAATTGCTATTTGCTACTTGTTGAGTACGACGTATAGGCATGGTGACGAGTATCTATACGTTGGTGTCGAGCATGACCGTGGGTCTTAAATTGATAGTTGTTGTGTTCTTAAATGACATTTCGGATGCCTTAGTTGATGACTCTTGATATTTAGTAAAGATTTAGTTTATTCTCGTGGACTTTATTTATGCTTGAATATTGGTATTAATCGAGCTGAGTAGGAGTTGAGCTAGGATTGGTTATAGCTGATTCTCCCTTGCCGGGATAGTTGATTTGATATCGTTGTTCCCTTGCCGGGAAATTTCTATGTTGCTTTGTTCCCTTGCCGGGATTTTATTGTGATATTGTGTTGACTTGAAATGGGAGCGGGTGGTATGCCTACCACAAGTTATTTATAAAATGGGAGCGGGTGGTACGCCTACCACGAGTCATTGATGAAATGGGAGCGGGTGGTACGCCTACCACAAGTTATAGTGAAATGGGAGCGGCTAGTACGCGTACCACGAGTTATGATGAAATGGGAGCGGGTGGTACGCCTACCACGAGATTTGATAAAATGGGAGCGGGTGGTACGCCTACCACGAGATATGAGAAATGGGATCGGGTTGCACGCCTGCAATGAGATGTGTACTGGAAGTGAAATCTGCCTTTATTTTTCCTTATCCGTGTTAGAGTTGAATTGTTGATTTCCTTATTATTCTCTTGAGGTTCTGTATCATCTGCTATTCCCGAAGCAAGATCCCTCCCACTTAATTGTTTATTTCTATCTATCTTTCTGCTGTATGCATATATATAACTGCACAGGATTATCTGAAGTCTGGTCCTAGCCTCGTCACTACCTCGCCGGGGTTAGGCCAGGCACTTACCAGCACATGGGGTCGGTTGTGCTGATGCTACACTCTGCACTTATGTGCAAATACCGGAGCAACATTTGGTCATCAGCAGTAGATCGAGAGTTATCCTTCAGTCCACCGAGACTCCGAGGTAGCCCTGCTGGCGTCCGCAGGCCCGACGTCTTTTCTATCAGTTTTTATGTTCTGCTGTCATTTGTACTCGAGATAGACTATGTTCTTTTATTTCACACACTTATTTGTAGTAATCCTAGACAGTCCAATGGATGTTGTGACACCAGGTTCTGGTTAGAGGCATGTGTTGGTCTTCAGGATGTTTTGGTTTTATATTTATTTATGACTTCCGCTAAATTTCATATTCCGCTGTTATTTAATTGTTTATTCTTTGTTAATTTAATTGGTTAAAAAGGAAGTAAAAATAAAAGAGTTTAAAGATTCTAAGTTCGTGGCTTGCCCAGCTTCTACGAGTAGGCACCATCACGACTCCCGAGGGTGGGAAATCCGGGTCGTGACAAGTTTATTCAGGTCCGGAGTGAATTCGGAATGAATTGAGACACTTAGTCTCTTTTTTGAAAGCTTATGTTGGAAAAGTTGACCGGATGTTGACTTATGTGTAAACGACCTCAGATTTGAATTTGTATGGTTCTTTTAACTCCGTTAGGTGATTTTGGACTAGGAGCGCGTCCAGGTTGTGATTTGGAGGTCCGTAGAAGAATTAGGCCCGAATTGCCGAAAGTTGGAACTTGGAGAGTTTAGCCGGGGATGGACTTTTTGATATCGGGGTCGGATTGGATTTCAAAAGTTGAAGTAGGTTCGTGGTGTCATTAATGACTTGTGTACAAAATTTGAGGCTAATCGGACGTGATTTGATAGGTTTTGACGTCGCTTGTTGAATTTGGTAATTTCAAAGTTCATTAGGCTTGAATCCGTGTGTAATTCGTGTTTTTGATGTGGTTTGAGGTGATATGAGATTCGACTAAGTTCGTATCGGGATATAAGACTTGTTGGTATATTCAGTTGAGATCTCGAGGGCCTTGGGTTGATTTTAGGTGGTTAACGGAACTAATTTGAAGTTTGAATATTTGCTAAAGGTGGTTGTTGCTGGTGTAATCGCACCTACGAGGGGTCTAGCTGCAGGTGCGAGAGAGGGAGCGCATCTACGAGCCCGCAGATGCGAGGCTGAGCTGCAGATGCGGAGAAGGGGATTTTGGACATTCCCACAGAAGCGGACGAAGGGCCAGAAGCTACTCAGCAGGTGCGGGACCTAGAGCACAGGTGTGAGCCCAGGGGACTTAAGTGAATTCCACAGATGCAGAAATTATTGCACATGAGCGGTTCTGCAGGTGCAGAAGTTAGGCCGCAAGTGCGAAAAGTCTGGGCAGAACCTATAAATAGAAGACTTCGAGAATTTTTACCATTTTCTTCATTTTGAGCTCTGATGTAACGACCTGACATGTCATCTTGAGTATCTGCACTTTTCTCGGTATTTTGAGGGCTTGAGTATCTCTGCATGATGCATTATGACTTGCGTAAATCGTCGGTTTTGGTTTTCAAGTTATCCGAAATTGATTTGGAAGATGAACTTCAAATTTAAGTTGTAGGTTGAAGGAATTGACCAAGTTTGACTTTTTAGCATTTACCTCGGAATGGAGTTTCGTCAGTTTCGTTATCTTCGTTGGGTGATTTTGGACTTAGGAGCGCGTCCGGATTGTAATTTCGAGGTCCGTAATTGAATTTGTCTTGAAATGGTGAAAGTTGGATTTTTGGGAAGTTTGACCGGGTGTGAAATTTTTGATATCGAGGTCAGATTCCGATTTTAGAAGTTGAAATAGGTCTGTAATGGCAAATGTGATTTGTGTGCAAAATTTGAGGTCAATCAGAGGTGATTTGATAGGTTTCGACATCGGTTGTAGAAGTTGAAGTTTCAAAGTTCATTGATTTTGACTTGAGGTGTGATTCGTCGTTTTGATGTTTTTATGAGTGATTTGAAGCTTTGAGTAGGTTCGTTTTGTCATATAGAACTTGTCTGCAAAATTTGGCGCCATTCGGAGTTGATTTTGATATGGTTCAGAAGCTCGGGTGCAATTCTAGAAGTTCTTAAAGCTTAAGTTGATCTTCGTGCCTTTTGGCACCCAACTCGTGGTTTTAGAAGTTATTTTGATGATTTAAGCGAGCGAGCGAGTTCGTGTTGTGTTTTTAGACTTATGTGCATGTTTGATATAGAGACCCGAGAGCTCGGGTGAGTTTCAGATTGGTTTCGGAATGATTTTTCATGAATTTTTAGTGCTGGTTCTAGTTTCTTCGCAGTTGCGATGTTCTGGTCGCAAATGCGGCCATCATATTTGCGAAGCCTGGGCGGCTGGGCAATATTCACATTTGCGATTAGTCCTGCCGCATTTGCGAAGGTTGATCTTCGCATTTGCGATGTTCTGGTCGCAAATGCGAATGTGACAGGAATCCTCCAGGTTCGCAATTGTGATGAGTTTTTCGCATTTGCGGGGTTCGCATCTGTCGCAATTGTGACGTGCAACCTGTTAAGTGCTGAGAATTCTGAGTTTTTGCTTCATTTTCATATTTTTGAACCCTAGCTTCGAGGTGACGCGATTTTGTGAAGGGATTTTCATACCAAATCATTGGGTAAGTATCTTTTATAAATTTCCAACTATATTTAATGACTTTATACAAGATTTAACGTCAAATTCATTGGAAATCTATGGAAAAGTTTGGGGATTTTGAAAAGTTTTGAAAAATGAAAATTTAGGATTTGAGAGTCGAATAGGACTCGGATTTGAAAACAAAACACATATTTGGACTCGTGAGGCTACGGGTAGTCAAGACCTATACCCTTGGACTCGGGTTTTGACCGGCGGGTCCGGGGTTTCACTTTGGTTGACTTTTTAGAGATTGAATAAAAATCACAGCTTTATTAATTGATATTGTTTTCTCTTTCCTTCTGTGATACATTCAAGTCGTCATTGGCTAGAATGAGTCGAGCGGAGGCGAATTTGTAGAGGAAAAGACTAAGTTGAGTGATGAGTTAGCCGAATCGAGGTAAGTGTTTTTCCTAACTTTGTTGAGGGAATTTTTCCTCCTATTTGTCATTGTTTGCTACATGCGGGGGTGATTCATATATGAGGTGACAAGCGTATATGTATGTGCCGGGTTAATCATGCTCGGGGGTAGATTGTGTTATAATTGTGTCTTGTAAAATTATATAACCTTTCTGCTTCATGCCTCACTTGACTTCTAGATATTAAGAACGTAGTATCAAATGTCAAAAATCGAGACTTAGACTAATGTAACTTGATCAAATTTGATGGAATTCTGAGAATACATTGATGTGTCTAATTCGATCATCTTTATGCATAATCATTAATACGTTGCTTCGGCCGATATTTTGAGATGCTAGATTCCATACTGGTGTTGTTGATAAATTGTGGGATTTGTGGAAGTACTTGATTTATATGACCCTTAAGGGTTCATTGAATCATTGTTGGCTTGGAAATCAGTGATACGGAATTTGTTTGGAATATTCGTTTGAACACTCTCCTCGATGTTATTTATACTTCCTGCCTTGCCATTTTATTGATATTCATACGCTTGGTAAGGAAGAGTGTAAAGCACGAAGGGTGATACCGTGCCATTTTATATTCATTATCATGTGAGGAAGAGTGTAAAGCACGAAGGGTGATGTCATGTTCATTATCATGTGAGGAAGAGTGTAAAGCACGAAGGGTGATGCCGTGCCATTTTTTATTCATTATTATGTGAGGAAGAGTGTAAAAGCACGAAGGGTGATGCCGTTCCATATCATTTGAGATTAAAAGCACGAAGGGTGATGTCGTGCCATTTCATTATATTGTTATGATTATGTGTTATCGTGAGGTCATGGCACGATGGGTGCTTCTGTGTAGGCGAGGATGAAGGACGTGCATCATGTTTGACATCGGTTTTCTGTGTATACGTCCATGCCTTTACCTTGAACTATTATTGTCATAATTATATATCTGATGTGACTTGTTGTTATTGTTGTGTCATTGAGCTCTATTTCAATTGTTGTTGTGTTGCTCATACCTTCTACTTGCTTAACTTGCAAATACCATGCCTATTTCCTGCTTTTATACTTATATTCATGTTGTATCTATTCTGTAGCACTTAGTATAAGCCTTCCACCATGTTAGCCATTCATGCCCTTACTTGTTAACTTGTAAAGATCTTGTATTTCCGTCTTAATTGTTATATTTGTACTTAGGCCTCCAATATGCTAGTTAATTGAAGTTTATAACCCTTGTTTCCAATTGTTGTTATTACTCACGTGCTTTCCGCTTAGTCTTTTACTGTTGCCCACATGTGTAATCTTTGTCCATTATTGTTACTTGCATATTTCCTACTTTGTAATTCTTGTTATCGATATTTCTGTCATATGGTTGGTTCTATTACTGGTACATTTGGAAGGATGACTTGAACGCACGAAGGGTGTTGCCGTGCTAATTGATTTGTCACAAAAACTATATATATATATATATATATATATATATATATATATATATATATATATATATATGGTGAGGCAGAGATAGAAGCACGAAGGGTGTAACCATGCCGTTTGACTTAATATCTTGGATATACTTCTCATACCAGGAAAGATTGTAAATCTTCTACTGTGATTCCTTTTAGTAATTTTTGGCTGTCTCGCCGAGTTGTATATGGTACTTTTATTTGTTATGCTTTGAACTGCTGTTACTGTTAATCTAATGTACAGGTTATAACAATAAGCATCTTTTAACTAAAAGCCTCATCACTACTTCAACGAGGTTAGACAAAATACTTACCAGTACATGGGATCGGTTGTACTGATACTGCACTTCTGCATATTGCGTGCAGATTTTGGAGGGGAGATGCTGATGACATCGGGTGCTGATTCGGAAGATATTCGTGCGTTTGGATATAGCTGCCACTTGTCCTTGGTAGCTTAGGTTATTGCTAATTTGTTTATGTAACCTTCAAACATAACGTGTAGTTGTTTGTATCAGTTTTGAAATTCCAAATCTTAGAAGCTCGTGAGTTAGGTGCCATCACGACTTGTGGTTTTTGGGTCGTGACAAAGTGGTATCAGAGCACTAGGTTCGTAGGTTCTACGAGTCATGAGAAAGTGTCTAGTAGAGTCCTGCGGATCGGTATGATGACGTCCATACCTATCTTCGGGAGGCTACAGGGCATTTAGGAAAATTTTCCCTTTCTTCTTCCCTTATCGGGCGGCCTTGTTTCAGCTTGAAATCTATGACTTTGACTCTTCCCGATCGCTCATATGTGATGTTGCACGCTCAGTATTTGCTATGTGCCGACGATCGGTGATACTGCAGATGGATTACGATGGGCTATGGATGCTTGATTATCATCGCGATGTGTTGTCTAGCCTTAGAAGCGGATGTAATGTTAAATCTTCTAGTCGTCCATTTGTGGTATGAGGCGGGTTCATATATCTGGTTGGTAAGCACACATTTGGGAAGATTGGCGGGTGACCAGGATATTGTGATTAAGGTGGGTTCATGGCAAGGTATCGATTTGAGTAAAATTGGTGGGCCATCTCGTGCTTGATGAGCTTGGATCATGTGTCTCGTATGAGGTTTCCATTTGGTGGAGTGCATCTGTTATCCTTTTAGAGCATTTGGGGAAGTTGTTTGACTATTGCAATGATGGGTAAGCATTTGCCAGAGTCCTCGGGGTGTTCTGTGATCAGTATCGAATGAATTTTTGAAGCATTCAGCTAAATTGTCATGCGGGATCGGGGCATGCTGTGGAGATATGGTACTTTGGGTTGCCTATGAGGTGTTCTATGGCTTCGAGCTAAGTGGTGGAGTCTGCTAATGACGATCTGATTGTAGGATCATGGGCCGTATCAGTTTCCGGACCGGTTCTTTGAATGGGCATATGCTGATGAAGCACAGGTTGCTCGACGCGAATTAGCTATGTATTGAAGATCAGAATAAGATGAGTGGTTATCGAGGAGTTTCTGGCGAGTTCCAGGTCTTATGTAGCCTTTGAGGACTTTTAAATTTGTCTACAGGTGGGTTTGAAAACGGTAGCGAATGGCAACCGGATTTGTGATATTTCCTTGTCAAGAAAGGTCTATATGTCAATGTTGGGGTGATACAACAAATGGCTTCGGGTCCCCAAGAAGTTCCCCCAAGACGGTCATATCGGATTGAGTTACTTTCGGGTTGGCGGTCTGCATGACTCAGTTGAGTTAGAGGCAACTGGTTCCGAATTCTTGATTATGTGTTACTGAGTTCCAAAGAATTTATCATGGTTATAACCACGGTCGGAGTTGATGTTTTCTACAGGTATAGAAGCTATATCGCGTATGGTGGTGTTCTCTAGGATTGAGGTAATGAAAGATTCTCGGTTGATGAAGTGTTCAATTTGCTTATGGTTCAGAGTTGACTATGAGATATCCGTAGTGTTGCGAGTTATCATGTTAGGGGAGATACGCCGTGTGGTGTTGAAAAGTGCATGTACAAGGTTGCGGTTTAGTTTAGGAGGGAAGTATATGAGTTCTTCATGTCTTGGACAATTTTGGGTGTTTTAGGTTTTGCTGGCACTATGTGTTCCCATCGGAGTAGAGTTCGCATGTTAGCAGGTACATTGTTGTTTTTACTTATGAGAAATTTTTCCGTGGGATGATGGCGTATGAATTACGTGTCAGATATTTGAGTAGCGGTGTTGAGATTGAGTATGAAAATTCTGGTATTCGTGAGGCTCAGAGACTAAATGTTCTTCTTGGCGGACTATTCCTTGATTGCGAGTTGTGAAGGAATGTAGAAGATTGGATGAATAATGGTAGGTGTTATGGAAAGGTTGCTATAGACTTCTGGAAAGTTTATTACATGTTTGAGAATCATCGGAATTTGGTTTGGGGATTATTTTGAGCCTAGTGAGGGTGTGAATTCCGTATCAGATTGGATATCCTCGCTCTTGCGCAGCTGATGCCATATGTATATCATCGGGCGGAGTGGATGTTATTCGCTTCTTGGTTTATGTCGTATGTTTCTCTCTTATGCTATGACGGGTTGTATGGGTTACATGATTCTTCGCACGTATATTATGATTCAGTTTAGGCCTCATGGCACTATGGGTGAGGTAGCCCTTGTGATGTTGATTTGCTTATTTCACCATAGTTGTGCTTGACTTTCTCGAAATTGTTTGTTCCTAATAATTTTCCCACAGTTATATTTTATGCACTCTGTTGTGCTTGATGTTGACGCACATGTGATCAGTGAGCCCGAGCATTATGGCTTGAAGGGTACCCTATATGGATTGATATGATGGGATCGGGCTGCACGCCGCAACGGTACAATGATGAAATGTGTCTCCTTATTTCTATTTTGTGTACTTTGCTTTCACCTTGTTGAGAATAGTTCATGGTAAAATGCTAAAATTTCCCTGCCTGCTTAACTTTCTTAGTAGTTTTCTTACTATTATTTATTGTGATGACCCAAAGGGTCATCTTTTGTTTTAGAATCTAAATCCGTATTTTGAGTCTTTAAAACCCTCATTCCTCGATTCGCGTGTACAGTCCGAGCGTGTATTCGGAAAGCCTTTATGTGAAAAATTTAAGAAAAGATGATTTTTGGCTTAAAAAGATAATTTTAGTTGACTTCAGTCAACATTTTGGGTAAACGGACCCGGACCCGTGTTCTGACGCTCCCGGAGGGTTCGTAGTAAAATATGGGACCTGGTCGTATGTCCGGAATCGAATTCCGAGGTCCCTAGCCCGAGAAATGAATTTTTGATGAAAATTGTTAAACTGGAATTATAAGGATTTAAAGAAAATGGCTAATGTGATATCTCGTTGGTATTGAGCCCGTATTTTGGTTCCGGAGGCCGGTACGGATTTAGTATGTATTTAAGTCATGTCTATGAAATTTGGTGAAAAACGGAGTTGATTTGACGTGATTCGGACCATTGGTTGAAAAGTTAGAAGTTTTGAAACTATCTTGAAAATTTCATGCAATTTGGTGCTAAATTCGTAGTTCTAGGTGTTATTTGGCGATCTAATCGCGCGAGCAAGTTCATATGATGTTTTAAGACTTGTGTGCATGTTTGGTTTGGCGCCCCGAGGAAAATTTGCTGGTGTGTTCAGGTCTGCAGATCTTGCAAATGCGAGGTCTGGCTCGCAAATGCGAGCTTCGCATTTGCGAAGAATATCCGCATTTGCGAGCATGGGAGGGAACTGGGTACTTCGCAATAGCGAAGGAAAAGGCTGCATTTGCAGAAGTCCATTGGTCGCATTTGCGACTGGGACTTCGCATTTGCGACTGGGACTTCGCATAAATGCAAAGGGTTCGCATTTGCGATGCCTTTCTCGCATTTGCGAGCTTCGCAAATGCGAAGCTCAGGTCGCAAATGCGACATCTGCATTTGATATGTTTGGACTTAGACGGGATTTTTCATTCTTTCTCCCATTTTTCAAAACCTAAACTTCAAGAGGCGATTTTCTTAGGGCAAGTTCTTCCCCAAATCATAGGTGAATGGTTCTTAACTTATTTCTTTCAATCTATTTCATCATCTTACAAGATTTCATCCTAGAATCTAAGGTTTTTCATGGTGGAATTGGGTGTTTTAGGGTAGAATTGACGAATTTCAAAATTTGGGGATTTTGACCTCAAATTGAGGTCGGATTCCAAAACCAATTGTCTATCCGGGCTCGGGGGTGAATGAGTGATTGGGTTTTGGTCCGAATTTTGATTTTTGACCAAGCGGGCCCGAGGTCAATTTTTGGCTTCTTGGAAAAAATATTGGGAAATCTATAATTATGTATTAGAATTGGTTTCTTTAGCGTTTATTGATGTTATTAAGTTAATTATGGCTAGATACGAGTGGATTGGTAGTGGAATCGAGAGGTAAAAAGGTGATTGAGCTTTGAAATACCCGTTGGCTTGAGGTAAGTGTTTGGTCTAACCTTGACTTGAGGGATTAGGGATCCCCAACTTGATTGCTATGTGAAATACCATGTGTGTGGCGTATAGGTGTGGTGACGAGCACCTATGCGTCGCCAAATTACTTGTTTAGCTTGTTCCCTTGCCCCGTTTTCCCTATATATTGCTCTCCCGCCTTACTTGCTACTTGATTATTGATGCTTCCATGTCTAATTGCTTCTTGTTAAATGTTGATTCTCTATTGGTGCTGTTAGTTGTTCTATTGTTCCATTTTATCACATTGTTGGTTATGTTGGTTTATTGGTGCTTCCTAGTACGCTTTGGTTGGTCTCGCTGTGTAGTTTTAACTGGTGAAGTTTCATAATTGTAGTGATATTCCATTGTGTTGGTTTGAGGTATAAGTGTTGTGGAGGATTTGAGTTAAATTGTGAAACACTTGCCTTTATTTTGTGATTGGTGCTGATATATATATATATATATATATATATATATATATTGGGATCGGGTTGCACGCCGCAATAGGAGGAATAAGGGTGATATATTGAGGAGTAATAAGGGTGGACTTGTGGGCTCAGGTTGCACGCCGCAACAAGGAGTAATAAGGGTGAATATTTATACTGTTATTGATTATATGGTGGGATCGGGATGCGCGCCGCATCAATTGTTGTTTATGTATTCATTTCTGCTGAGGTTCATTAGTGTGGTGTTGAAACTCCCTTAAGGATTGGTTATAGCTGAGTATTGGTAGAACGACTGGGTTCTGTATCTATTTAATGCAAGCTTTTGTTATATTTCATTCTATATTTCCTTTCTGTTTTAGTATAAACTGTTACAGGTTATATATGTTGTTATGCCCCGTCGTAGCCTCATCACTACTTCGTCGAGGTTAGGCTCGGCACTTACCAGTACATCGGGTCGATTGTACTGATACTTCACTCTGCACTTCCTGTGCAGATTTCAGAGCTAGTGGCTGATCGAGAGGTTGGTTGTTGTTACTACATTCAGGAGACCCAAGGTAGTCCTGCAGGCGTCCGCAGGACCTGGAGTCCCCTCCTATCTTTACTTCATTTCTGTTTTACTTTCTCCGAGATAGATGTATTTTCTTTCAAACCATTACTTGTAGTATTCGTAGACTGTTCGTGAGTTGTGACACCCATTTTGGGTGGTATTTACTTCTATTTTCGTTAATAGTACAAGGGTAATTAGTTAAATCATGCACTTTCGCTTTTAATTCCGATGATTAGTTTTAATAAACTTTAATTATAAATGAACAAACAAAAAATGTGTAATATTCTGTAATGTTGGCTTGCCTAGAGAGTGCAATGTTAGGCGTCATCACGGTCCCGAAGGTGGGAAATTCGGGTTGAGACATCTATCATGTATGAATCATTACTTGTTAATGTACGGAACCCGGTTGTGTGTGGCTCCATATGTTTATTGTTGATGCTTGTCGGTGTGGCTGCTTGTATTGGCCGAGATGAGGTTTCTAGACCTGAGATTTAAGCTATTGTATTGGGATGAGGAAGGTTTGGAAGAATAAAACTATATTTTTTTGAGAATGTGGACAATGGCCCTGGTCGGGCGAGTGAGTTTCTTGGCTAATTGATCAGATGAGTGGATAAGATGTTATGCGTGTTTCTTTCATCATCAGTAGGGTATAAAGGTTTTGAACGAGGTCCTAATCGATATGAGGTTTGCTATTGGCATCAGATTTGTTTTGGGTAGTAATGGTGGTCGGCAGTTGCTACTGTGAGTGTTGAAGTGATGGGGTATATCATGTGATTACATCTTGTGTTATGGTGTTGACTTGTTACAGCTTGTTCAGACTTATACAGTATATGGCTGTGGGATTCGGGTCTTGTAATGAATTCTGGATGATAGAGATTAAGTTCTAAGGTTTAAGGACCAAGGTCGAAATAAGGATCTCTAGTTATGTTGTGTTGAAAGGCTTATGTGGATCAGGGTGACGTGGGATCACCCCCTGGTTTATGCTTAGTACGGTTACACCGTGATTTGATAGCCTTGGAAAGACTCCTGGCACGTTAGAGGATAAACGTGTGTTTAAGTGGTGGAGGATGTAACGACCCGACAGGTCATTTTGAGTATCTGCAGTTCGCTCGGTATTTTAAGGACACGAGTATCTCTGCATGATGCATTATGACTTGCGTAAATCGTTGGTGTTGGTTTTCATGTTATCCGGAATCGATTTGGAAGAATGAACTTGAAGATTTAAGTTCTAAGTTGGAGGAATTGACCAAGTTTGACTTTTTAGCATTTGACCTCGAAATAGAGTTTCTTCAGTTCTGTTAGCTTTGTTGGGTGATTTTTGACTTAGGAGCGCGTCCGGATTGTAATATGGAGGTCCGTAGTTGAATTTGTCTTGAAATGGCGAAAGTTGGATTTTTGGGAAGTTTGACCGGGAGTGGACTTTTTGATATCGAGGTCGGATTCCGATTCTGGAAGTTGGAATAGGTCCGTAATGGCAAATGTGACTTGTGTGCAAAATTTGAGGCCAATCGAAGGTGATTTGATAGGTTTCGGCAACGGTTGTAGAAGTTGAAGTTTCCAAGTTCATTGATTTTGACTTGAGGTGTGATTCGTCGTTTCGAGGTTGTTATGCGTGATTTGAAGCTTTGAGTAGGTTCTTTTTGTCATATAGAACTTGTCTGCAAATTTTGGCATCATTCGGAGTTGATTTGATATTGTTCGGATGCTCGGGTGCGATTTTAGAAGTTCTTGAAGTTTAAGTTGATCTTCATGCGTTTTGGGCCTTTTGGCGCCCGATTCATGGTTTTAGAAGTTATTTTGATGATTTGAGCATGCGAGCGAGTTCGTGTTGTGTTTTTATACTTGTGTGCATGTTTAGTATAGAGCCCCGAGAGCTCGGGTGAGTTTCGGATAGGTTTCAGAATGATTTTACATGAATTTTGGGTGTTGGTTCTGGTTTCTTCGCATTTGTAATGTTCTGATCGCAAATGCGGCCATCGCATTTGCAAAGAAGCCTCGCATTTGCGAAGCCTGGGCGGCTGGGCAATATTCACATTTGCGATGAGTCCTGCCGTATTTGCAAAGGTTGATCTTCGCATTTGCGATGTTCTGATCGCAAATGCGACTGTGACAGGAATCTTCCAAGTTCGCAATTGCGACTGGTTTTTCGCATTGGCGGGGTTCGCATTTGCGATATCTGCAACCTGTTAAGTGATGTGAATTCCGAGTTTTTTCTTCATTTTCATATTTTGGAACTCTAGCTTCGAGGTAAGGCAATTTTGTGAAGGGATTTTCATACCAAATCATTGGGTAAGTATCTTTAATCAATTTCCAACTATATTTCATGACTTTTATACACGATTTAACATCAAATTAATGGGAAATCTATGGAAAAGTTTGGGGATTTTGACAAAGTTTTGAAAAATGAAAATTTAGGATTTGAGAGTTGAATAGGACTCGAATTTAAAAAACAAAACACATATTTGGACTCGTAAGGCTATATGTAGTCAAGACCAATCCTTGGACCCAGGTTTTGACCGGGCGGGTGATCGCAGCAAACTCAACCTTACACTATGGCAGGAAGAGCGGGCGCTAATACTTTTACCCGAATAGTGGTATCGGGGTCAATTTTCACAAGGAACTAGAAAGGGAGTTGAGTATTTGTGCAGACTAGGAATGCGTGTTTGCTTCTAATTGAACTTCAACCATGTTTGGGTTTTCGTTTATCAACTACTATTATCAACTAAGATTTAAAACTAAATTATGCTAAAGAGATATTTTCTAAGGTGTAATCAAGATAGAGAAAAGTACTAGGGTTATGGCAATACCTAGGTGGTTAATTAACGGGTAGAAACTTCTAATAATAGATTGACATATTTGGGATCAATATTATAACCGTTGCACAATTGTACCCACTCTCACACCTCTTGGTAGAGAGAGCGATTTTGCCCAATTGACTCTCTCGAGACCAATTGGGTAGGCCAATTAGACCAAGCAACTAGGGCTCAAGTAGGGCGATTACTCTCTCGAGGTTTAACCCGTTAATTGGGACTACCATTTCTCATGGGTCCATCCCAATTCCTTGTTGGGTCAATTTTGGGGTCATAGATTCTCTTTCTTAAGAAGAGTCAAAACCCACTAAGCTAGAATCAATGTTTGCAACCATCAATCCTTAATTAAAACATAAAATTAACCCAAATAATAAACACCCAATATCAATCTATCATTAAAAAGCAACACCCATTAATTACCCACACTAGGGTTGAGCCACAACCCTAGCTAATGGGTTTAGCTAGACATAATTGAAGAAGAAATTGAAGAAATAGAAGAAGAAATAACCATATTAATTAATTACTAAGAAGAAACTACAAGAATCTATTGAGAAATTAATGCAAAAGTGCCAAAATAGGCTAAAACTTTGGTCCTCACGAGCGCAGCTCTAAATCTGATACAATGCTTGACCTAAAAATGGAAAATTGTTCTATTTATACTAGGCTGGAAAAACCGGACAAAAATACCCCTGCGGGGCTGGCGCGGACCGTGCAGAGATGCAGCGTGGCCGCGTAGGGGTCTTGGTCTTCAATTCTCTCTTCTGAAGCTGGGGGCGCGGATCGCGCAAGAAGGTGGCGCGGCCGCGCAGGCTGATGGGCGCGGACCGCGCATAAATGGAGCGCGGCCGCGTAGAAGGACTTGGGCAAAAATTAATCTCTCTGAATCTCGCCCACACGGACCGCACATAAATGGAGCGCGACCGCGTGGGACTTTGCCTTGAATTTTAGGCCTCTGAATCTCCACAAGCGCGGACCGCGTAAAGATGAGCGCGGACCGCACAGGGTGCCCTTGAAATGTACATTCTCTGAATCTCCAGCGCGGCCGCGTGGCAAAACAGTGTGGTCCGCGCTGGGTCTCTTTGTTCCCCACTTCACTTGACTTTCACACTTGGCAGATTTCACTCCGTTTCGAGCCGATCTTTGACATTTGTCATCTTGTCGCTCAAACCTGCAATCAAGCGCAACTTGTAAGCATTTTGGGACTAATTTAGGGCAATTCACGCACAAAGCTTAGGCAAGAATGGATATAAAACGTGTTAAAATCATAGTTATCAACTCCCCCAAACTTAAACCTTTGCTTGTCCTCAAGCAAATAAAATAAGACCTACCCCTCATAGGAAAACAACCAAGTAATTCCTGCCTATCCTAAAGTAACCTCAACAAGCATCAATTGGGACTAACAATTGCCCTCAATGCGAATGCATCATTAACACATTTAAGCTTTGAAAACTTGTGGATCAAGTGTGACACAAGAGCATCAAGAGTTGACACATATTCATCAAAGAACTTTTCTCAATTACTTTGGTCATTGTGGAACCCAAACTCGCACATCCTCAACTTTCCCTAAGTGAACCTCACCTTTTAGAGTATTGACACACAAACCGAGGTGGATGGATTCTCACTCATCTCTCTCAAAGAAAAGGCCATAGGTCTGGCTCTAAGTACCATATGCTTGCCCCTTATGTAAGTATCCACTAATGTAGGCTTCCCTCAACTCAACATCATATAGGGCTTTTGAGGAGTCATTGTGAAGGCTTTTGGGTAAAGGTAGGACATGTTTTTTCTCAATTAGGTTCAATCTTCCCTTAAGCACTTCTTTTGATTAATTTTGGCATACTTTCTTGACTCATTTGAGTATTTCACTTCTTTCAAGGGGTTAGAGAGACACATTGTCACTCTTTCTTTTGCAATTCAAATCTTTCTCCTTTTGTCTACTTTTTCACACCTTTTTTACTTTTTGTTGTTCTTGAATTCCCTTTTTGGTTCCTATTCACTTTTGTCTTTCTTTTTGTCTTTTTCTCTTTTTCATTGCCTTCCTATTCTTTTGCTTTGTGCCTTTTACCACATTGATGCCTTTCTTGTCTCTCCCCCCCAAACTTAGACATTTGCCATTTCTCAAGGGAAGATTTGGGTGCCAAGAGAGGGTCTCATTGAGAACGGGTATAGGCTTGTAGCTTTGGTTCATGAAAGAAGAAGGTTTAAGGCTCAAAAGGGGTGAACTAGGGATCATTTCATTGGTAGGTCATGGAAATTGTTCAAATTTGGCGGTTTGGATCAAGGAGGGCCTATAATCACTTCTCAAGTCAAGTTTCACCTATGATTTCGCCTCAACAAACATTCAGGGCAAGTTCTAGACCATCGGCTCGGTACTTAGGCTCACAATTCAAATTCTTACCACACACTCAAGGATTGCTAAAGACAGAGTCGAGGGCCCACAACGACCTTAGTTACGATTCAAGCGCACAATGGCCCAAAATGACCACATGATGATTGTTTGGTCAACACAAGAGTCTAAAGGCCAGGACTTTCAACATCCTGAACACAACATCATGTCTTTGACCATGGGATCAAAGGCAAATGTGTTAGGCCCAAGTTAAGCTTTGCCTGAGGTACCCTTAACTACAAAACTTGAAAATCAAAAAGGAAAAATCAAAAACGGACTCAAACCCTTAAGAAGGTTGTCACGCCATCTATCATTGGGAAGAGCCACCTCGGTTCGCACAACACTCTACCCTTGGAAAGAACCGTGGCATTAAGAAAACCAAGGGCTTATTGCAAACGCCAAAACAAAACACAAAGGCTGCGAGCCTAACTTTGCAACTAAAACGAAAATTTTTAACAAAAATAGAAAACTAAGAAAGTCAAAATGAAAAACCGAATGAATATGTACAAAAGGGAAGTAGAATATACAACTGGGGGTAATAAATATATACATAAAGTTGAAAAGCATCTAAAATGAAAAGTTATATACAAACCATCTCTCAACTACAAATGTGCTAAAAGTAAAGAGAATATATACAGTCATCCCAAATGTCAATCAAAATAGTAGGGCGCACCCCCACGAATAAAAGTTGGCATTGTCCCCAATGCCAACTACCAAAATAAACATAAATGACAAGAAAGGATATAGAGTGGCCCCTCAAGCCTAATCTGTCGCCATGTGCTGATCAGTGGGCCCCTGGTCCTCTGTACTGGCGGGAACCTCAGACTGGTCCCCAGCCTGCTGCTGCTCTGCTGCTGGGACATGGGCCGGATCAAGGACTTGCTGAACCACTGGTGGAGCACTGGAGGTACCCTCCTGAACCTGTGCCACCTCTATCACAACTCCCTCAGTGCTAGGGAGTTTCCTCTTCTTCCTCGGCTGTCTGGGAGCCTCCTCCTGCTGTGGCTGAACTGCTGCTGGATCTACAACTGGGTCCCCAAATAGTAAGTCAACTGGCATCTGATCCGCCAAGAGCTTATCCACACCCTCTCTCAACTTCGTCACTGACTCCTTTGAAGCCTTTTGCTTCCTCAACTTCTTGTGCTCCCGAGCCAGTTTATCCAATGCTTTGTTGTGTGCTCCAACTGCCTTAGCATCCTGCGTCGCCATCATCTTTTCCTGGTTGGCCAGGATCTTCTTCAGTGTTTCCTCAATGGAAGGAGGAATCTCAACCGTGGCAGGAGTTGAATGTGCCTGAACGACAGTGGCCAAGTTGGACAACTTGGATGTCGCAACTGACATCCAGTTGTTCAAACTGGCTAAAGACTGAGCGAGTTGGTGGGCAGTGAACCGGTGAGTCTTCGATGAAGGGACAACCGGGTTTGCTGAAGTAGATGTACCAGCAACAGAAGAAGGACTCGGGGGCAATGTCTCACCGGTAGCAGGGATGGTGGAAGGCTTAGTGGAATGATCAATAACCGCTGGCTCCTCAGACTGGCCAGGTGCGGTGGAAGTGGATGCCTGATTCTTTTTGGACCTCTTTGGGTTGTCGGGACCCAACTGACTGTACCATGAGTAGGGGGCACTGGATCTACCTTGACATCAAACCGTTTTTTCTTCACCTCCAATTCTCTAAAGTACAGGGAAAAAGTGTTCAGGAAGGGATAGTTTGTGTTGGTCTCCTGTCCGACCGTAGAAATCACCCTCGACATAATGTTGCCCATATTGAGAGGAAACCCGGCCATAATAGATACCACTAGAACATCACGAGCAATAGGAACTGTGTGATCATGGGTGGAGGGATCAAGCCTACTACACACGAAAGTCAACCAACCCTTGGCTTCAAAACTGAACGTGTTTCTCAGAATCTTCTCCCCTGCTTTCAACCAGACTAGGACAGTGCCCTGGGCTGCCAAGTGCTGGGCCAACCAAGGACGAACCTCTTCTTTCATTGCCAGCTTTTCTAAGTATTGGGTTTTGTCCTCTTCGTTGAACCCCAAAAATTCATTCAGTGACTTCCCATCAAATATCACCAATTTGTCCCGCACTTTTGTCGCCTTTGAGTCCTTCACCACATGATGAACATTACAGTAAAATTCTTTCACCATATGTTCATTAGCGACTATGCAACGTTCCTTGAAGAAACCCCAACCCTCTCTAATACGGAATTGTGCTTGCACATGTGGGTTGAGAGGAACAAGATCAGAGTCAATAAATTGCCTCTCGGAATCAATTTTCTTTTGGGCCACCACTCTCTAAATCTGTGGAAGGCTATTTCACTTACGAATCTATCAGCCCAGGCTCTTGTTCTATCAACACCACCAACTTGGGGCTCACCATATCCTCCGCTCTCCCCAGATAATGAAGCTGTGGGAGAGGTGGAGTATTGTTCTGCACTTTTAGCTACGGACTCATCAGACGAGTCCGAAACTACACTTTTGAAGGTGGGTGAAGGTGATGGGGAGTCATGCAATTGGAGCGGGAGAGACATGTGAGTGGGAGCGGACTCTGAAGTGATGCTCCTTGATGGTGCATACTCACTCCTCGAAGAGTGGGAGGCAACTTTATCAGCTTCCCATATTATCTTACGGGTCTTTTTGATATTCTCCCGAGCCTGGGGAGTGAGTTTAACAATCCGCTTTCCTTTTCCCCCTCGGGAGGAACCACCCCTCCCGAGTTGTTGTTGTTCTTTTCCGCCTCGTTTCTTAACCATGATCTGCAGAGAAAAGTCTAACATTGTTAGTTGAAGCATATGTAGTGGATTGGATGATACAGTAATGCATGGTTTAGAAACAGGGCTGCAGAATAGAAGGGGCACGGACCGCGCAAAAGAGTCACGCGGTCGCGCTGAGGTAGCGGACCGCGTGAACCTGGAGCGCTGACCGCGCTTGAGAGGTTCCGGTTACACCCCTCTCTGAACGTACCAACGCGGTCCGCACTATTTTGGACCGCGCCGCGTTGGTTCAGCGCGGCT
>NW_017670435.1:473154-475417 GCF_001879085.1 Nicotiana attenuata
AAAACTAAGAGAGAAAGAAGAAAATAAGAAGTTATACTAACAGGAAGCAAATAAAATAAATAAAAAAAAATTAAACTATGAATGAGATTAGTGAGGAATGTTACCAGGGGTTGTGAAAGTTTTAACTACTTGAAGCAAGTTCTTTTGATGCACAGTGAAAATTGAGAGCTCAGGTAGAAAATTGGCGAAAAGGTTAAAATGAAGCCTAGGTCTCTATTTATAGAAAACACTGTGGGACCCATTACTTACCCACCAGCGCGGCCGTGCAGAAATGGCCGCGGACCGCGCTGGATTTCCAGCATCCTTAGTTGCCTGAACAGCCCACGCGGACCGCGCTATTTTGTCATGCGGCCGCGTGGGGAACTTCAGAGAGCATGTGATTTGGGCTTCTCCTGCGCGGACCGCACAAAAATGTCACGCGGACCGCGCAGCTGACTTCAGAGACTCAGCTCCTATTTCACCAGCCTACGCGGACTGCACTATTTTGGTGCGCGGCCGCGTAGGCAAACTTCAGAGACCTTAAAATTTTTGCTACTTTTGCCCTGCATTGGTCCAACATCAACCCTGCAACATCTCACAAACCATGAGTTGAAAAATCCTAATCTACAACGGAAAAATAAAAAGAAAGAAAAAGTCATGGGTTGCCTCCCAAGAAGCGCCTGATTTAACGTCGCGGCACGACGCATTTTACCATAATATCACTTCAAATGAAGGAGTGCCACCACGTGGCTGTCATCAATCTTCCCCAAGTAATGCTTCACACGATGCCCATTGACTCGGAAAACTTCACCATTTTTGTTTCTTGAGATCAATAGCACCAAATGGGGTCATCCCAACAACTTCAAATGGACCACTCCACCTAGACTTGAGCTTTCCCGGGAATAAGCTCAACCGGGAGTTGAAAAGAAGAACCATGTCACCCGCCTTGAATTCTTTACCCTGAGCATACTTGTCATGGAGGTACTTCATCTTCTCCTTATACAAAGATGAGCTGGAGTAGGCATGAAATCTAAACTTATCAAGTTCATTCAATTGCTCCACTCGAAGGTTGGCTGCAATATCCCATTCCAAGTTCAACTTCCTCAATGCCCACATAGCCTTGTGCTCAAGTTCCACCGGAAGATGGCAAGCTTTACCAAACACCAACCGATACGGAGACATACCAATTGGAGTCTTGTAAGCCGTCCGATAAGCCCAAAGAGCATCATCCAATTTCTTCGACCAATCGGTCCTGTTAGCATTCACTGTTTTGGACAAAATACTCTTTATCTCCCGATTTGAGACTTCCACTTGTCCACTAGCTTGTGGATGATAGGGGGTGGTCACTTTGTGATTAACTGAATACTTAGCAAGCAATGAGTCGAAAGCCTTGTTGCGAAAATGGGACCCCCCATCACTAATAATGGCCCGAGGAGTACCAAATCTCGTAAAGATACTCTTTTTCAAATATGCTACAACACTTCAGGCTTCATTGTTGGGTAGAGCCACGGCTTCCACCCATTTTGAAACATAGTACACCACCACGAGAATGTAAGTATTACCACAGGAGCTCACGAACGGACCCATGAAATCGATGCCCCAAACATCAAAAATATCCACCTCAAGAATTGTATTGAGGGGCATCTCATCCTTCTTGGAAATACCGCCGGCTCTTTGACATGCATCACATCTCTTCACTAATTCACTAGCATCGTTGAACAGCGTGGGCCAATAGAAGCCACAACTCAAAACTTTTGAGGCTGTCCTCCCCCCCCCCCCCCCCCCCCCGTCCGATGACCACTATAGGCAGAAGAGTGACAAGCCTCCAATATGCTCATTTGTTCACTTTCCGGTACACATCTTCTTATCACTCCATCCGTGCAAATTCTAAACAAATACGGATCATCCCAATAGAAATCCAAACTATCCCGCTTGAGTTTCTTCCTTTGGTTGGAAGAGAGCTCACACGGGACATTACCAGTCACAATGAAGTTGGCGATGTCCGCGAACCATGGCATTTCACACATAGAAACTGAAAGAAGCTGCTCGTCAGGGAACCTATCATTAATCTCAATACCATCACTTGGTCTCCCATCTTCCTCTAATCGGGACAAATGGTCTGCAACTTGATTCTCGCTTCCCTTTCTATCCACAATCTCTAAATCAAATTCCTGAAGGAGTAGCACCCATCTCATCAATCTTGCTTTCGAATCCTTCTTAGTCATCAAATACCGAAGGGCTGCATGGTCCGTGTGTATGATCACCTTTGCTCCCATAAGGTAAG
>NW_017670435.1:477299-499538 GCF_001879085.1 Nicotiana attenuata
AGCACACCGTCGAGTTATCCTAAAAGGCCTCTTCATCGACCGGTCGCCATTTGAAGTCTCATTGACGGTTGGCCTAGGTTGCCCAATTCCCAAAGTCTTGAAGATTGAGTACGGCATCAGATTAATGCTAGCCCCCAAGTCACATAGGGCTTTAGCAAAGTCCGCACTTCTGATAGTGCAAGGAATAGTGTAAAGCTCCAGGGTCTTCTAGTTTCGGGGCCATAGAATGCACAATCGCACTAACTTGGTGCGTCATCGTTTATGTTTCACACTCCATAGAACGCTTCTTGGTGACTAAATCCTTCATAAATTTTGCGTACCCAGGCATTTGTTCAAGTGCCTCCACTAAAGGAACATTGATTGTGAGGATCTTCATCATGTCTATGAATTTCTTGAACTGATTGTCGTTCTTTTGCTTTGCTAACCGCTGAGGATATGGTGGAGGTGGTCTAGGCAAGGGTGCCTTGGCCTTGGGCACCGCCGGCTCGGGTATATCAATAATGTGTTCCCTAGACGGGTTCACAGTATCTTAAGTCTCTACCCCGGCCTCATCATCAATATCAATCCGCACATCATTTGTCACTATTGGTTCAACCACATTGTTAGCATTCAAAGGTGCATCATTATCATGCAACTCAATTTCATCATTCACAACTTGATTCTCAACCGAGGCATGCAACTCACCTGGTCTTCTTCCACTCCTAGTTGTACGCCATTCACAAATGGTTGTTACCGCCTTCGGTTCACTACGTATCAATTGTGTAGCGCACCTTTTGTGGTGGGTATAAAGCTTGAGAGGATTGTCCTATTTGCACCTCTATGGTTCCGGATAGACGTGTTATGCGAAAGCACATGATGTGTCAGAATCTTGGTTCTTTTTCATCATCTTGCTGAACATCATTTCTATCGCTCCCATATCACTTCTAGAAGAACTAGGGCCCTGTGACTGAAAGGGGGGTGGATTTGTTTGGTTGTTGAACATGGGGGGCCTTTGAAAAGCCTTGCCCCCTACCACCATTATTCCACCCTCCTTGATTGCTATTATTGTTGTTCCAATTGTTGTTGTTCCCATTCCAATTGCCTTGGTTATTACCTTGATTACCCCAATTGTTGTTCTGATTGTTATTGTTCCAATTGTTACCACCTTGTTGTTGATTATTGTTATTCCAATTGCCGCCTCCTTGTTGATTGCCCCAATTTCCTTGGGGGCGCCATTGTTGATTCCCTTGATTTCCTCTATTTCCTTGGTAGTTATTGGCATATTGGCATTCCTCACTTTGATCATCAAAACACTCGATCGAATAACCACCACCATCATTGTTGTTGTCAAACTGCTCACCATTACCTTGAGGTTGTTGTTGCCCTCTTTGCCTCCTTTTTAGCATAGAAACATTCTCCACTGCATTGACTTGGCGCGGGCTTTGTACTTGTTGCAATTGCGCCTTCGCCAACTGATTCATTGTTGTTGTAAGTTCGGCAATAGCTTGGCCATGATCACTCAACTCCTTGTGCAAATGGATGACCGTGGGGTCACCTTGGGGTACATTCGCTCGGCTTTTCCATACCGAAGAGGTGTCGGCCATTTCATCAAGTACGTCACATGCCTCTTGATAAGAAAGTTTCATAAAGTTCCCACCGGCCAATTGGTTCACAATGCATTGATTCGTGGTGTTGATGCCCCTATAGAAAGTCTGCTGGATCATCGCCTCAGTCATGTCATTGTTAGGGCACTCCTTCACCATTGTTCTAAATAGCTCCCAGATCTCATGCAATGGTTCCGTTGGCATTTGCTTGAAGGCTAGAATCTCATCCCGAAGAGCCGCCATATGACTTGGAGAAAAGAACTTGGCAATAAATTTGTCCGCCAATTCATCCCATGTGGTGATAGAATGATTTGGTATCCTTTCTAACTAGTCCAACGCTTTGCCCCGAAGAGAAAACGGGAAAAGCCTCAATCTCAACGCATCCTCTGACACGTTTGTTTGTTTGCTTCCCCAGCAAGTATCTACAAACCCCTTCAAGTGCTTGTATGCATTTTGGTCGGAGGCACCCGTAAAATATCCCCTTTGCTCGAGCAAGGTCAACATGACATTTGTGATTTAAAAGTTCCCCGCCCGGATTCGGGGAGGAACGATGGCACTTGCGTACCCTTGATTAGGAAGAACTCTTGGGACCGCTCTTGGCGGTGGCGGAGGAGGGTCTGGAATAGGATTGTTGCCATTTGCATTAACATTGGCATTTCTACCTCTCTGTGGTACTTGAGGTACCGGAAGCTCATCTTGCTCAACATCTTCAACCCCCTCCCCCGCCAAGGCATTGCCAAGAGGGTCATTTCCGTTTAGAGCCATGTGTACCTGATGGATCAACACAAATAAAGTTAGTAAAAAGAAGGAAAGAGAAGCAAAACACACAACTAGCTACATAAATAGTCAACACCGTAAGCTCCCCGGCGACGACGCTAAAAAGTGATCGCAGCGGACTCAACCTTAGGAAGAGTGGGCGCTAATACTTTTACCCAATAGTGGTATCGGGGTCAATTTCCACAGGGAGCTAGAAAGGGAGTTGGATATTTGCTTAGTCTAGAAATGCGTGTTTGCTTCTAATTGATCTTCTATCATTTTTGGGTTTTTATGATTATCAACTACAATTTAACAACTACTAATTATAACTAAATTATGCTAAGATATTAATTCTAGGTTGTATGCAAGATAGAGAAAGACACTAGGGTCGTGGAATTTCCCTAGATGGTCAACTAACGGGTAGAGATTCCTAATACAAGAATGATGATTATGGGGCTTATGCTATAACCGTTGCACGATTGCACTCACTCTCACACCTCTCGGTAGAAAGAGTGATTTTTCCCAATTGACTCTCTCGAGACCAATTGGGTAGGCCAACAAGCCCAAGCAACTTAGGGTTCAAGTTGGGTAATTACTCTCTCGAGGTTTAACCCGTTAATTGGGACTACCATTCTCATGGGTCCATCCTAATTCCTTGTTGGGTTAATTTTGGAGTCATAGACACTCTTTCTCAAGAAGAGTCAAGACCCACTAAGCTAGACTTAGTGTTTGCAACCACCAAATCCTAGTTAAATCATAAAATTAACCCAAATAGCAAACACCCAACATCATTCAAGCATTAAACAATCACACCCATTAATTACCCACACTAGGGTTGAGCCACAACCGTAGCTAATGGGTTTAGCTAGACATAATAGCAACAGAAATTGAAGAAGTAGTAGATAAAATCAACATATTAATTAACTAGAATGTTAATCTACAAGAATCCACGATAAAACAAGATGAAAATGCCCAAAATAGGCTAAAACTTGAGTCTCACGAGTGCTGCTGCTATCTGATATCTAATTCTTAACCTAGAAATAATAAAATATTCTATTTATACTAGGCTAGAAAAATAGGACAAAAATACACCTGCGGGGCTGGCGCGGACTGCGCAGAAATGCAGTGCGGCCGCGTAGGGGTCTTGGTCTTCGATCACTCACTTCTGAAGCTGGGGACGCGGACCGCGCAAATAGGTAGCGCGGCCGCGCAGGCTAATGGGCGCGGATCGCGCAACAATGATGTGCGACCGCGTGGACACAAGTGCTGACTGCGTAGAAAGGAGCGGACCGCGCATGGATACCCTTGAAATGTGTACTCTCTTAATCTCCTAGCGCAGCCGCGCAGCAAATCAGTGCGGTCCACGCTAGGTCCTCTTGTCCCCACTTCAATGATTTTTGACACTTGAGCAGGTTTCACTCTGTTTCGAGCCGATTTTTGACTTTTGTCATCTTGTCGCTCAAACCTGCAATCAAGCGCACTTTGTAAGCATTCTGGGTCTATTTTATGACAATTCATACATAAAGCACAGGCAAGTATGGGCATAAAACGTGTTAAAATCACAGTTATCATACCGCTGTGGTGTACTCATAATACGCTTCTGCACATATTTTGTGCAGATCCATGTATTTCGGAGTTAGTCGATCGTTAGCTAGTTGTACGGATTTTGCTGTGGAGACTCAAGGTAAACCTGCTGCTGCGTTCGTAGGCTTCGGAGTCACCTTTTGATGTTGTGTTTATACTATTTGTCCTTATTTCAAAAAAGTTGTATTTGCTGACCTCCTAGTAACTCAGTAGAGCTTATGACTTGTTCCACTGGTCTTGAGATTTGTAAATTTGTAAAGAGTTTTCTATTTTGAAATTGTGAGATGTTTGTTAAATATTGTTGTCATTTCCGTTAATGTAAGGCTGACCTAGTCCCTAAGACTAGGTGTCATCACGACACTCAACGATGGGAATTTGGGTCATGACAAAGTGAGTCTCCATTTCATCCATCCTGCCCCAATACGATGTGTGACATCTTAATCAATCTCCCCATCCCCCTTAATAATATACCCAATGTACTTAAAACCTCCTCTCCTAGGGATGACTTGCGAATCCATCCTCACCTCCCCTTCCCCTCCCTGAGTCTCATCACCAAACTTACACTCCAATTATTTTATGTTGGTCCTACTCAGCTTGAAACCTTTAGACTCCAGGGTCTGCCTCCATATCTCTAACCTCGCATTCACAGTGCCTCGCGTCTCGTCAATCAATACAATATCATATTCAAATAACATGCACCATGATACCTCCCCTTGGATGTGGCACGTCAGAACGTCCATCGTCAGGGCAAATAAAAAAGGGCTGAGTGCCGACCCCTGGTGCAACCCTATCATGACCAGAAAATTGTCCGAGTCCCTTCCCGCCGTCCTCACTCGGGTCTTTGCTCCATCATACATGTCTTTAATCACCCTATTGTAGGCAACATGTACACCTCTATCCTCCAAACACCTCCACAAAACCTCCATCAGGACTTTACATTACGCCTTTTCTATGCCGATGAACTCTATATGTAAGTCCCTTTTCCTATACTGCTCCATCAAACTCCTAATAAGGTGAACAACCTCTGTAGTCTAGCGCCCCGGCATAAACCCGAATTGATTCTCAAATATAGACACACCCCTCCTCACCTTAGCTCCACCACCTTCTCCCAGATTTTTATAGTATGGCTAAGCAGCTTGATACCCCGATAGTTATTGCAATTTTGGATATCACCCTTGTTCTTGCATAAAGGAACTATCGTGCTCCACCTCCACTCCTCGGGCATCTTCTTCGTTCCAAAAATGACATTAAATAACCTAGTGAGCCACCCCAAGCCCGTCTTGCCCGCACTCTTCCAAAACTCCATCGGGATTTCATCCGGCTCACTCGCTCCGCCCCTGCTCATCTTATCCCATAACCCCCTCAACCTCCTCAACTCTAATCCGCCTACAATACCCAAAGTCGCAATGACTCCCGGAGAGTTCCAAATCACCTAGTAGAATGTTTCTGTACCCTCCTCGTTCAAGAGACTATGGAAGTAGGTATGCCATCTCCGATGGATAAGCCCCTCATCCAACAAAACTCTACCTTCTTCGTCCTTGATGCACTTCACTTGGTCCAAGTCACGAGCCTTCCTTTCTCTTACCTTGGCTAACTTGAACAACCTCTTATCCCCACCTCGGCCCTCGAGTTCTTCATACAAACGGCCAAAAGTTGCAGTCTTAGCCGCCGTAGCTGCTAATTTTGCCTCATTTTTAGCCAACTTATATTGCTCCTTATTCACCCTTATCTCCTCCTCGTCTACACTTTCCACGAGCTTCAGATATGCCGCTTTCTTGGTCTCCACTTTTTCTTGCACCTCTGTCACGACCCAAAACCTAACCATGGTCGTGATGACGCGTATCGTGTTACAAGGCAAGCCTATTCCCAAAATATTACTACTTATTTGATTATAAGAATTTAATAAAACATTTCCAATAATTTAATTCCTGATAAACTAAACCAACTCTAAATATAATTAATATAAAATACGGAAACGAGCCCCAAGCATCGGGGTGTCACTAAGTCATGAGCGTCTAACACTATGAACTAAGATATAGAAACTGTCTAACTGTCCAAAATAAGAAATGACAAAAGGAGTAACAAGGTCCTGCGGATGCTGGCAGCTACCTTGCAATCTCCACAGATAGCCGGCCTAAAATCAACGATCGCCACGCTCTAACTCACCTGGATCTGCACATAAAGTGCAGGGTGTAGTATGAGTACAACCACCTCAGTAGTAACAGAAATAACTAAGGAATTGAGCAATAGTGACGAGCTAAGTAAAACAGTCCAATTATTTATTTTTCACTATTTAAATATAACAAGAATAAACAGGTGAATTCCATAATTTAGTAATTGTCACAAAGAAATTAACAGGTAAAATGCAGCAACATCAAAAGTAAATGCAACCTCACAGCAGTGTCACTCCATCAATCAGCACTCCACACTCAACACTCAACACTCAACACTTTGCGCTCACTGGGGGTGTGTACAGACTCCGGAGGGGCTCCCAAAGCCCAAGCTCTAAGCACGGAAAACTCACGTGCTACCATATCAATACCTGGATCCACACGGTCAACGCACGTGCTACGCGGACAACTCACGCGCTATGGTATCAATACCTGGACCCGCACGGTCAACTCACGTGCTATGCGGACAACTCACGCGCTATGGTATTGATATCCTCACAACCAGGCCCTCGGCCTCACTCAATCATGTACCTCACTAGCCTCACCATCATCAACAAATAAGAGGACACAACCCACATCAAGTATCACAGCATATTAGCAAATAATAGAGACTGGGGTAAACATGTACAATAATTTCTATGACTGAGTACAAATAATGTGAGCATGAATAAAGCCTAAGCTTGATCTCTAACATGAAGGTAGACAAGTTCAACAACAAGTAACTACGTAAACACAGATGATGGCCATGAGGCCTCACGGGACGGACAGAGTCTCCATCCCTCAAGGTATACACCCACACGCCCGTCGCCTAGCGTGGGTATCACCTCCAAATAGTCATACGATATCAAATTCTCTGGGTTTATACCCTCAAAGCCAGAGTTAAAACTGTTACTTACCTCAACAGCGTAAAATCCTACTCCGGGATGCCCTCGTCTCTGGACTCGGTCTCCAAAAGCTCCGAACCTAACCATAATTAGATTAATACCATCAACATGTGCTAATGAATCCAATTCCACAATAAAAACTACAAAATATACCAAAAATCCAAAATCGGCCAAAACCCGGCCCCCGGGACCATATCTTGGAATCAGTCAAAAATGGCAGAATAATAATCCTCGTCCTCTCCCGAGTCTAACCATATAAAATTCATCAAAATTGGACTCCGTTTGATCCCTCAAATCCTCACTTAAAACTCTCGAAAACTCAAACACTAACTCCCTCAATTTCACTTTGAAATCATCAATCAAATCCCAAAGACGAAGATGGATTCATGAAATATAACCAAAATCGCCCAAATACGAGCTCCCCAACTCAAAATATGACTGAATGAACAAATCCTAGTTTTATATATTTTTCTGCCAGCTATTCTGCCTCGTTTCTCATGCCAAACAATCTAGAAACTCGTATGTTATGCCTCCAATGGATTCCTTGTGAAATTTTAGTCAAGTTAGGCTTTTGAATCACTCAATTTGACCTTATAGTGAATGAGATATGTAGGTTTTAATATTTGCAAATAGTGCAGATTTTTAAATACGCCGTCAGTGGCAATTTCGTAATTACTCTGAAAAATCTGGCAACCTAATTTTTAGTAAAATGACCATAAGATCCTCGTACGATGTCCAAATTTGATGATTCTTTTTGCTACCGGTCCGTAATTACGATACGGATCTAATGCTTCAATCAAAAAAGAAATCGGAGCTCACTTGTTCAATATGATATCATTTATACTTGAAGAAACAGCGTCGAAACATAAGAAAAACGAGCCCAACACAAATCAAACCTATCCGAAACTTACCCGAGGCCCTCGGGACCTCAGTCAATAATTCCAACAAGTAATATATCACTTCCCGAACTTAGTCGAACCTTCGGAACACCCAAAACAACACCAAAACACCAAATCAACCTCGAATTCAAGCGTAAGAACTTCTAAACTTCCAACTTTCGCCAATTCAAGCCTAATTCTACCACGGACCTTCAAATTACATTCTGGACACACTGCTAAGTCTAAAATCACCCAGGAAGCTAATCGAGTCATAAAAATTCAAATCCGAATTCGTTTACTCATAAGTCAACTTCCGGTTGACTTTTCTAACTTAGCTTTCTTACTAAGAGAACAAGTGATCATTTCACTCCAAAACTACTCCGAACCCAAACCTACCAACTCGATACAACTCAACACAGCTGAACAACACATAAAAAAACCGAAATAGGAGAAACGGGGCTATAACTCTTAAAACGACTGACCGGGTCGTTACAACCTCTCCATTCCACCACCATTCTCTTCTATGTCTACCAGAGTAACCCTTCGAGATCCCTAATACCTCTCTAGCGGCTTCCCTAATGCACTACGTAGTCGTGGTCCACATAGCGCTTGTGTCCCCGCTACTCCTCCAAGCCCACCAAGTCATCAACTTAACCCCAACTCCTACGCTTTGGCTTCCGTCAAGGCTCCCCACTTGACCGTAGATTGGCTATACATCACCCTCTTCCTCTTCTTCCTTTTCTTCCTCATGATCTCAAGGTCCATGACCAGGAGCCTATGAAGGGTCGTGAAGTTCTCACTCGGGATGACCTTGCAATTCGTGTAAATACCTCTATCGGACTTCCTATAGAGAAGATAATCAATCTGATTCACAGCCACCGAACTCCGGAAGGTGACCAAGTGCTCCACCTTCTTCGGGAAACTCGAGTTTGCTATCACCAAATCAAATGCTCTAGCAAAGTCCAATAGAGAAGTTCCTCCTCGTAATCTCAAATAGAAGAGCTTATGTCAATGTTCCCACATGCTCCACATCTCATGACAATCTCTACCGCTTCAGCTCATGTTTAAGTTCCTCCTATCTCCAAAATCGAAGCCACCATGCACATCATCATACCCCCCAGACGTCGTTCCAATATGGCCGTTGAAATCTCTCCTTTGAAAAGCTTCTCACTATGCGGAATACCACGTACCATCTAATCCAAATCCTCCCATAAATGCCTTTTGACTTCCTTGTCCACGATAAATATTTATAATTTAGAGGGTAAAATAGGTACTTGGCGATTCAAAATTTGGAAAATCTAGTTGAGTGACCTTCTGAGTGCAATAGGCATAGTTCAGCGACTTTGTTGTCACAAACGAAAGAAAAGTGACTTTAGGAGATAATTTGAGATAGTCGAGTGACCATTTGAGTAATTGACTCGATTTTGTACTACTATTTTTAATGGTCCGTTGTCATAATAAATATTAATTTATTGAGAAAACTGTTATCTCGAATTAAGGTGGTCTCAGAATTATGTGTTTTGATTAACTATGAAAATTTGCTACATAGCGGATGATATCCACTACTTTTTAGTATCAATTAACAAAATACTTCTGTTGTTGTTGAAGTCGTAGGGATCTTAATGCTCTTACTCCTTTTAATAATTGGAGGCTAAAGATGTTTTAGATATAGGTAACATATATAATTGGTAACAAATGCACTAATGCAGTGAATAAAGAAAAACTACCATCACTTTTTATATATCTACCATTAGCTTCTATTGAAGTAATCACCTTATTACGCACGTACAAACAATTCAATCGTCTGAATAAAAGATATAATGCTAATAAAAGAAATTTATAATATTTTAACTTCCTTTTAAAGACTTGAACTGACTTCTCCTTCTCTTGACGTATTATTTTATTCGACAGCAAATTGTTACACTTAAATTTAAATAATGACAATAGTGCAAATCCAATTGCATCTCTTTAATTGCAGAAAATTAGGAGGGCAGTGCTCAATCAAAGGAAGTCAAACTTGTCAAAAATATCAGAAAGGAAACAAGATCAAGTGCAACAAGGACAATGCTAAATTAAAGGATGTCAAGGCCATAAAAAAGGAAGCAAGATCAAGTGCAGTCGCTATATTAAGATAGTCCTTACTGTTAGTCAAATCTGTACTACTGTAATAAATAATAAAAAACAGTAAACTTTCTGTAACAAGAAAAAACAGAAACAGAAAGTTAGTAGCAACATTATATCGAAATGATTTCTGGAAAAAAAAAATTCGAAATAAATCGAGCCCGCTGAATGCACAATGTGTCCTTAAGGAAATTATTCCCCTCAAGTACCCGAGGTGAAAGGAATATTATCCTCCCAGGGTAGCACGATTTAACTCACCGGAGTGTTGCTACCCGAAATGCCGATGAAACAGCGAACCACTCAAAGGCTGTAAAACACACTAAAAATTTTGTGCAAAAGAAGAAGAAGAAGATTAGAAAATTTCGTAAGGAAAGATTATGGGATTCAAAGCATAATTATAGACTTTCTAGCACTATTTCTGAAAAGGTTTGCAACCTTTCAGAAACAGCCATGGCTGTTTGGAATATTTCTGTTTGAAATATTGCGGGAAAATGGATTTAAAATAATCCGGGAAAGAAAACGGACCGGACCCGGTCGCATCGCTCGTCCTGGGTTATTCCCTATTGAATTTTCGTTAATTAATTAAATAATTGAAAGGAATTTTGTCCAAAAATATTAATCAATCAATCTTTGACCAAATCCGAATCCAAACCGAAGCTGAGCGAGCGACGAAGACGACGGCGTGAGGCTTGCCTTCTTTTTAACTCTTTAAGAGTTAGAAGAAGAGCAATTGTATATATACTCATCAAAAGTGTTTTCTTCCTCCAATATGGGACAATGTCCCTTTGCCAAAGAGGGAAACTCAAATATTTCATTTTCTCTCCATTTCCCCTTCACCCTCTTTAAGCTAAATTAAACTTAAAAAGCCCAATAATCCCCAACAGAATGGGGAATGGCTATAAAACAAAGGAATGCACGGACGAGTGTGTGATTTACATGCAATGATTAATTGCATATGGATAAGTAGGTTTCCCTTTGAACTTTCCGTAGTAGACTTATATTGGATATACTTGGTCAATCGGTAGATTTGATATCTTTGAATCGTCGAGCTATGTTGTATACCTAGACAACATAAGTCACACAATCAACCCTTAACCATCTATGATTCTCACGGTTGTGTTCGTTTCAGTCATGAACACTGCCTGGTTTCATGAGTGCTTAGATAATGGGCCTTTACTTTCATTCCCCTTGAAGCGGCTTACACTTCACACTCACATAGGTGATTTCTAAACGTTTAATCCTATAGACACACTATTTGGTCATATCCTGCCAGAATTAGCAAATTATTAAAAAGCTTTAAGTTTTATTGACTCATCAAAAAGCCTTAATGATTTACCTCGATTTCTGAACACTTTCTTCATCACAAGAATGGGTTGAGTTATTTGACAATGTTGTACCGTCATTCATAACTTTGTTTGATCTCTTTGAACCTAGATCTGGGATCTCCACTCGGCTAGGTAGAGTTACCGCCATGATGACTTGTCCTAGGCCTTAACCCCATTCCCTTTGATGATCTTTCAACTGCCTCTCTATATAGCCCTTTTGTAAGTGGATCCGACACGTTATCTTTTGACTTTACGTAGTCAATAGTGATAAAATCAAAAGAGAGTAGTTGTCTAACGGTATTGTGTCTCCGTCGTATGTGACAAGATTTTCTTTTATACATAATGCTCCCTGCCCTGCCCTGTCTATTGTCGCTTGGCTATCACAATGTGTGTGTGTGTATATATATATATATATATATATATATATATATAGGTGTGCCAAAGGTTTGGGCCACAATGGAATATCTTTCAAGAAATTCCGGAGCCATTCAGCTTCTTCACCGGCTTTATCTAAGGATGTGAATTCAGATTCGATTGTAGAACGGGCAATGCACGTTTGTTTAGATGATTTCCAAGACACTGCTCCACCCCCATTTGTGAAAATATATCCACTCATGGATTTAACTTCAGATGATCCGGTGATCCAATTTGCATCACTATATCCCTCAATCACGGAGGGATATTTGTTATAATGCAAAGCATAATTTTGGGTATGTTTCAGATACCCCAAAACTCGTTTCATTGCCATCTAATGTATTTGATTGAGATTACTTGTAAACCGACTCAATTGCTAATATCACATGCTATATTTGGTTGTGTACAATTCATGATATACATTAAACTTTCCAATACTCTTGCATAGTCCAGTTGTGAGTCACTTTCACCTTCATTCTTTTGAAGTGCATAACTCACGTCAATTGGAGTCTTGGCAATTTTGAAATCCAAATACTTGAACTTGTCAAGTACTTTTTCAATATAGTGAGACTGTGATTCCTAAGATCACATCAGCAATTCCTAAGTCTTTCATGTCGAATTTGCTGCTGCCCACTGATTTTGGCAAGGCAATGACACATATTTGCCATGCTCAAGCCTTGACATAGACAACCCTATGCCTACATCTTTGCCTATTTCCCTCCCTAGGTACTTAGCCCGTTTTTGGGGCTGCTAACACACATATATATAGTGTAGCCAGCCCAAAATAGTTTTCCTATTTCAGTTGACACCCCCAACTGATAGGCCATGATCACCCATGATCAAAAACGTGCATGTCATGCTAAATATGCCTAAAACGTGCATAGACTTAGCCCCATTATCACCAACTCTTTGAACATGGCAGCTGTAACCGCCCAACTGCACAGCATGTGCACATCGCACTTGTTAACCGCTTCACGTGCGCTGCATGTGCGTGTTTCTGGACAGCTGCTTGTGACGACCCGACCCGTCGTCTCATGAGAACCGCTCCATTTCCCCCATTTCCTGCTTCATTATGCTTCATTATCAGTGTCTTGTGTGAACGAGTTGAATTGGGTTGATTTTTGGAAGGAAATGAGACACTTAGTCTCTTTAAGGAGGGCTTGTTTTGACCGGATGTTGACCTATGAGTTAGAGGGCTCGGATGTGGATTCCGACGATTCGACGCGCGAGGGGGTCGATTTGAGAGGCAAAGGCATAGCGAGCTAGGATTTTGGCCGGCTTGAGGTTAGTAATAGATGTAAATGCTGTGTTGAGGGTTTGAAACCCCGAATTTGCACATCGTAGTGCTATGTGAGGTGACTTGCACGCCGGATAACGGGCGTGGGGTAGAGCACCGTCGGGGATTGTGACTTGGTCCGTCCCGCTTAATAAAATTACTACCTAATTGATTGAAGCTTAGTTGATATCCTTATAAAAATGGATTAATTGTCATAATTTGGCCTCGTGCCAACTGATTGAATCCTTCAGGGATTGCTCTTACTGGTTTCTTACCATTTTTACATATAATTGAACTCAGTCCTAGTATTTGATACTGTTTTGCAAACTCAGCCACTTTTTCTCAAACATGGAACTTAAATAATATTTATAATGAAGTTTGGGCTGAATATTTATATATTATTGTGCCTGAGGGGCTTACATGATTCTGGACTGAGTATGGGATCGGGCTGCGCGCCGCAGCAGTATTATATTGATATTGATATGAGGCTTAGGGCCTAATGGATGCCACGAGATGGCTTGATATTGCGCTTGGGCCGTAAGGGGCCCCTCCCGGAGTCTGCACACCCCCAGTGAGCGCCGTCGACGATAAATAAATGGAGCGGGCTGCACGCCGCAGCGGGTACTAGAGAGTACCGTACTATTTGTTGCATTTCTTAATTGATTGTCATTCATTTACTTATCTATTGCAGCATCATTGTTTTCATTGGTTTATTGAGTTGATATTATCTGGATTAAATTGCTGTAATTATAGCTTACATTGTGCCTATCCAGGATTTCTTACTCTCAACCCTTATTTTTGTTTATTACTCTCTGGGTTGGAAGTACTCACATTACTCCCTGCACCTTGTGTGCAGATCTAGGTACAACCACTAAGGCTGAGTGAGGATTTCTCTGCCGAGCATCATATCTGGGAACATCAAGGTAGCTGCATTGTCACACCTCCTGTTTACGCTACATCCGGGCATAAAGGGCGTAAAGGAGTTTTTCCAATTCAAGGACAATCGGAACGGGATTTAATTATTAAAATTTAGAGTCGCCACTTGGGAGATTTATGGTGTCCCAAGTCACCGGTTGAACCCCGATCCGAGGAAATTATGACTCTGTTAACAGTCCGCGAACCAGAAATCCGAGTAAGGAATTCTGTTAACCCGGGAGAAGGTGTTAGGCATTCCCGGGTTCCGTGGTTCTAGCACGGTCGCTCAACTATTGTATTTGATTTTATCTGATTTCAAAACATGTTCTAGCTCATGTGCTTTTATTAGTAAACCGCTTTTATTTTATATATTTTTTTTAAGAATTGCAACGTCGTGAAGATACGTCTCGAACCACGTCGCACCAGTGCACCCGTGATTGTTAACGTATTTTGACTTTGTTGAGATTTGGATTTTGGTCACATAAATGTGCACCCGAATTTAGGAATGTAATATTGTTAAGAACGCGCCTAAAGTGACTAACGTATTATTAATATTTGGGGAAGGACGTGAAACTCACTAAACGGCCTATCCCGGAGTTTAAGTATTTTTAGTATAACGTTTACCGAGGGCCTCGCCATTTGTTTGTTTTGTGTAATGAGGCTCATCTCGTTTTATTGTCTAAAGGCAAACCTAGAGTAGCTATAATTTTATTTATTTTTTCTCCTATAATGACTTAACTGATTATTGTTGCTAAATATACATTATCGGAGTCAGCCCAAAACAGGTGTGGGCACAAAGGCTTCGAGGTCAGGGCCTTGAAGCCAGCCCATAACACAGCATAGTGCCGCCCCTGTTAACACGAATCACTTAAGATTTGGGCCTCGTTACTAGCAGGAGACCAGACCAATTGGGAATGCCCTCAACGGTTTGGGCTTATGACTGGCCCAACAAATAGGTGGGCGGATACGCCTTGAGACTTCAAGTCTCAGATTCCAACTTGATGCCCAATCTGAATGGGGTTACAATTTTAAACACTGAACCCCAAACAAACACCAGGGAACACGAATCTAACAAGTCAATCAAGTGCATTTGAAACGTGACACCAATACATGATGAACATTATGCATTCGATATGGTATTTGTACGTTTGAACAACTGATTATCTAATGAGTTAAGCACAAAGATATACTGAAATCCAAATGAAGCTAGATTATTCACAAATGTAATCACTAATTCTAATTCGAGCTACTGGACTACTAAACTAGAATAAATCACAATTTCCAGTCCAACTATATTGATTCCAATGTTTACAATTTAGTTACAGTGTATAGTTAGCCAAATCATAGAACATTGTTTTAAAATAATGAACGTGACAAGATGATGGAACTACAGCAGAAATGTCATTTTTATTTCATTGCCGGACAGGAGAATCTACATCGAGGTAGTCCAAATGTGTACCTGGATTTTGACAAAGTGAAAGGAGGAAATATTAGCAACAGCTCACACGCAGCAGATCAACAGATTATCAGTAGACACACAGCCCAGATTTAAGTGCAATTGAAACCCAATATTCAATTTCAAACCAAATAGCCTTAACGTCACTCCAAGTCGACTCAAAAAATAGCAAACCAGCGTAGACCTTGACTTCCAACAATCAAACAGTATCAATTTCAGGAAGATCTATTCAATTAATCCACAGGATTTCAATAGAACAGTTGTTTGTATTTTTATTTTTTTTTTGTAATTTTCTGTGTTTGTTTTTTTTTTTTCGAATTTTTTCTAAGATGATAGAAAGAGCTTCAAATCTGGAGTTTACTTTTGAATCCAAATTAGCTTTTAGGAAACTTAGAACTATTTTTGGGAAGGGAATTTTTCAGAGGCTCCCCCAAAAAAAAACTCCTCGTTAAGGCCTTGGTGATGCCTTTTTATAGGCAAAATAAGGTGCAGCCTCAGATTTCAGTTTTTGCATATTAGTCCTCACTTATTTTCAGCTTAGTCCTTCAGTTATCAACTTGTTACAAAAGTATGCACACCATGTTTTCCTAAAATTCCAAGTTAGACCCATTCTAGAGGGTTCTAGAACTTCTTATTTCAGTTTTTAATAGATTCCAAGCCCCTGAACTACCCTAATTGCCCTTAGCTTATTCCTAGAATGAATCACTAACTCTAACCCCCAGCCCTGATTAAACCATGGTCAACTAACGAAAACATGAATTTTAGCTGAGAAAATGTAATCCCTATCCAAACTCTTTATTATATATCAATTAACAAACAGTAATCAACATAACACTATGCTAACAGCTAACACAAACCACCAATCACAATCAACGGTACTGAATTAGAGAAAAATCAGTAAGAAACAATTCAATTGGGAACTTGAGACAATTATGATAACTAAAGGCAGAAAACAATTACTAAATCATGAGTTACCTAGACACTTATTCTAATAGAACAACGATTAGATTGGGATTGAACCAGACTAAAACAAAATCAGAGGCATGTAGAAATTAAAACAAACGTAATTAATAGCATGAACCCAACTAATAAGAAACAAGGCTAAAGAACAAGAATAACAAAACTGAGAGGAAAACTCACTGACACGGCTCGACACATTTTAAAAATAAAATTCGACCAGTTTTGGTGATGTTTGACCTTGCCACTGATGGATTCTTCTGAGGAGGATGAGGAGACCATGGATTACCAATTTTGGTAATTTTTAAGGCAAATTAGGGTTTCGCCGAAAACTTCGATTTAATATTCGAACGATTCTGGAGAGATTTGAGGAATATGGCTTGGGAATTCGGGATGAGAGGGTTAATGCAAGTCTATGGTGTTAATTGGGGTGCATTTGGAATAGTGGCGTTTTGGACGGAAAATTTCAAATCAATATTCGAGCATTTCTGGTTGGATTCGAAGGACAGGGTTTGGGGGGTTTGAAAGAGAGAGAACAGGCGGTCCTAGGGTGTTCATTTGGTTTGGATTTGGAATGACTTTGCGTCTTGGCCGGAGCTTTTTTTTTTTTGATCCAATATTCGAGCAGTTCGACGTGTTTTGAGTGAATCTAAGGCCAAATAATGGAAAGAGGAAGGGGAAGAGGATTCAAGGGTGTTAATTTGGAAGGCGGTTGGAACTCCGCCGCCGCCGTAGGCGATTTCCGGCGGGCGGACAGCGGCGGAGGGTGGTGGCTGAGAATCTCTAAGGTTGGGGGTGAGAGACGGGAGACGAGGGGGGTAGGGGGGGTGCGTTTGGACAGTTATATATGAATTTTAAACCAGTTCCTGGCCCGTAGGATCAAAGATCCTCGACGGCCAGGATCACATGACACAGAACGGTGTCGTTTTGTTTGGGAGAGGGTGGACCGGGTAGGAACATGGGTTTGGGCTGGTGTGGACAAGCATGGGGGTGGGTCTGATTTGGGCTTGGGAATCAATTGAAATTGGCCCAAAATCTGATCTCTCTATTCTTATTTTTTTAAATTTTTCTTTTTTTTTTTTTCTTTTAAATTTCCTTCTAGCTTAAACCTAACAAATTTAAATCTAAATAAAAAAAATTCCTAAAACTGATTTAACTAACTAAAAAACTAATTGACTTTATAATAATTAACATAAACAAATTCAAAAGAAGCATTACTCAAATAAAGTAAAAAAAAATGCAAAATTAAACTATGTTTTGGATTTTCCATTTCATGAGACGATTGAACTTTCAAATTAATCTAAAAAAAATGTAAAATTAACTCCTAAATGCATATGCCACATTTTTTGTATTTTTTATTGATTAAACAAAATCAAAATGCACAGACAAATGCAAATAATTAACACAGAATGCCACGAAAAGTCAACAAACTTGCAAGTAATGAGAAGAAATCATTTTGTTTTGATTTTATGGGAATAATTCATATATATAGGGCAAAAAAATCACGTGCTCACAGCTGCCCCTCTTTGCCCGGAAAACAAGAAGAGTTTTCGTTCAAAGATAAATGAGCGGAAACGAGCGATTTTTGCCCGTTCGAATATTCCGTGTGAAGCATTTTGAAAGAGTTGACCGCACCCTGCTTCCGAGGTTGCCTACATATCCTGGCTTAAACAGGAATCAGGTCAGTGTAGTTCGGGAAAGTCTGGTAGCTGGGACTACCAGGAGCTGGATTTTCGTTGCTGCTGCTGCTGCTGCTGCTTACTGGCTCGCTGACCTCCTTATTACACCGAGTAGAAAATAAAAAGAAGCTAGCCTGAGCTATGATCTACGAATTAACAAGAGGGTCCTGTCTATGTCTTCTAACTTGTTCTTGTGTTGTCCTGAACTTGTATCTTGTACTCTTCCGATGGTATTCCTGTTGTTGTTTTGCATGGTGATCGGCGATATTGCTGCCAATTCCTCCAAATGAATGCTTGATTACTTGAAACATGTGTCCATTTTCCAGGTGGGCTCCTGACTGCTAATAATCTGAAAACGAATGTCTCTATTCTCCGCGGGCTCCTGATTGCCAAAACTTGAAATAAATGCCTCTTTCTCCAGCGGGGCTCCTGATTGCTTAAAAACTTGAAAATAAATGCCTTCTATTCTCCAGGCGGGCTCCTGATTGCTAAAAAACTTGGAAAATAAGTGCCTCTATCCTCCAGGCGGGGCTCCTGCTTGCTTAAAAACTTGAAATGTATTCCTTGGTTCTCCAGGTGAGCTCCTGATTGCCAAAACCTTGAAAAAAATGCTCTATTCTCCAGGCGGGGCTCCTGAATTGCTTAAAAACTTGAAAATAAATGCCTCTATTCTCCAGGCGGGCTCCTGATTGCTAAAAATTTGAAAAATAAATGCCTCTATTCTCCAGGCGGGGCTCCTGATTGCTTAAAAACTTGAAAATAAATGCCTCTATTCTCCAGGCGGGTCCTGATTGCTAAAAACTTGGAAAATAAGTGCCTCTATCCTCCAGGCGGGGCTCCTGATTGCTAACTCGAATGTATTCCTTGTTCTCCAGTGGGCGGCTGATTGCTGCAAATTGAAATATATTCCCTTGTTCTCCAGGTGGGCGCCTGATTGCTGAAATTGAAGTGTATTCCCTTGTTCTCCAGGTGGGCCTGATTGCTGAAATTGAAATGTATTCCCTTGTTCTCCAGGTGGGCGCCTGACTTCTGATCTTGAATGTATTCCTTGTTCTCCAGGTGGGCGCCTGATTGCTGAATTGAATAGTATTCCCTGTTCTCCAGGTGGGTTCCTGATTGCTGAACTTGAAAAGTATTCCCTTGTTCTCCAGGTGGGCCGCCTGATCGCGACAAAAATAAAGAAAATTTTCTGCCCTGTTCCAATCAAAGAAAATTTGTTAATGTTATGGTGGTTAGCTATGGCATTCTTGTTGGCCATGCTCCCGCTTCCGACTTTGCTCTGACTTGCTTCTTTCGGACTTGCTTTGACTTGTCACGATTCCCCAACTTGACTTTCACCCTCTGATCTTGCTGACCCACATGCTTTACCTCGTACCATGTTTGGTGTTTCTGTTCCTTCTTGTGAACTTGCTTCTCCCTCACAACCATCTGATTATTACTATCTGATTTCCATCGGTCCTCTATGTTTTTTCCCACCTTGTTGTGCATCTAACTGAGAGGCCGGTAATTAGCTTTGACATCCTTCTTTTGTTTTTTGAATAGAACTGCACTAAAGCATCTTGTAGACGACTTCAAAAGAATGAAAATGCAATGACCTCCGAATGGTGGAAAAACTCTTGAAAAACGAATGAGTTGTAATGAAGATAAAGGATAGGACTTATCTGAGTGGAGAGGCTGATTTCGTTGATCATGCCATGCATTTTGGGTTCCAGCCTAGTCTGTCCCACCACAAATTATCAGTTACCACATTTGTTTATCTCATACTTTCGCGCCCTGACTCTCACCAAACTCAAACCTTGTTTTGTTTTTGCCATGTTTCGAACAACCTTCAACCACAGGCTTCTTTCCATTTGCCAACTGAAAGATATCTCACTTTCGCCTTACAGTGCCCGTGAGGGTTTTCAACCAAGACTCTCTCATTTTTATTTCCCTCAACTCACATCGCCCTAGGTGCCCGCGAGGGTTTTCACCGATAAAGACTCTCTCATTTTGTCTTTTCCTTCTGTCACCAGAGTGTTGTCTCCAACATGAGTCGCTTTACCTAACCGTATTGGGCAATTTCTGAAAACTGATCAGAAGGTCTTTCTTTGGACCGTAATATGGCTTTTGGCCGGGTTTTAGAAAGAAAGGTATAAAGGTCTCAATAATTCAAATTGTGGGTTCGACATTACAAACTTTCGGAATCAATCTCTTGCAACAACCATAACTTCTGCCCCAGTTTCTTCTTTGGATTCTTGGATTTTTCTGTTGTTGTGACTGAACCTCAGTGAGGCTGCCTACGTACCCTTTCGGGATCAAGTCAAACGTAGTTCAGGACAGAGAACTACTTTTCTGTGGCCAATCTTTCTTTCTTCCACTTTCCTTTTCTTCTTTTCATTTTCTTCTTTCTTTTCTTTCTTCTTCTTTGCTCTTTCCTTTTCTCTTCTTTCTTTTTTTTTCTTTTCTTTCCCTTTCCTTTTTCTTTTCTTTTCCTTTTTCTTTTCTTTTGGACTGTTTTTCTCTTGTTTCTCCGCTGATTTTTCGCTCGCTTTCGAGTTTTGTTATTGATTCCGAAAGAGGGATACGAAAGGAAATATAATAAGGCTCAAAGGGATAACAAAGGGTAAAGTGTTTGGTAGCCGAACAAAATGCCCTTCATCATTTCAATCTCAAACATGCCAAATACAATCAGTTACACAAAGATAAAGAAAATCATACATAATATCTCTTGACTGCATCAGAATTGATAGCCATTTCTACACATTTTCTTCCACATCTGTTAGGTAATAGAGCGCCATTGGATAAAAACTCTGGTTACAACAAATGGCCCTTGCAGTTTGGGGCGAACTTTCCTTTTGCCTCAGCCCAATGAGGTAGGATACGTCTGAGCACCAACTGTCCTACTTCGAACTTCGTCGCGGACGCACTTTCTTGTTATATGCTCTTGCCATTCTTCGTTGATAACAATTGACCGTGACACACTGCTGCCAGTCGCTTCTCTCAATCAACTTAGTTGTTCCAAGCGCGGCTTTAACCCTTCATCATCATCAATCTCTGCCTCTGCGATGATTCGGAGGATGGATTTTCAACTCTTGTGGGTATTACTGCTTCGGTTCCATACACCAATGAGTAGGGAGTCGCTCCTACTGAAGTGCGGACAGTAGTGCGATAGCCTAACAAAGCAAAAGGTAACTTTTCATGCCATTGCCTTGACCCTTCTACCATTTTCCGAAGTATTTTCTTGATATTCTTGTTAGCTGCCTCGATTGCCTCGTTTGCCTTAGGACGATATGGAGTGGAGTTGCGGTGCAGGATCTTAAACTGCTGACATGTCTCGGCCATCAAATGACTATTGAGATTGACACCATTATCTTGTGATGATTACCTTCGGGATCCCGAACCGGCATATGATATTTGAATGTACGAAATCGACAACTGCCTTTCTTAGTCACAGAATTTGAAGGTTTTGGCCTCTACCCATTTGGTGAAATAATCAATGGCTACCAAAATGAATCTATGCCCATTTGAGGCTGCAGCTCAATCGGACCAATAACATCCATTCCCAGGCAACGAACGGCCGTGGTGCTGACATTGTATGCCAATTTAGATGGGGGAGAATGAATCAAATCTGCCGTGTATCTGACATTGATGACATTGCGCACGAAACTGATGCAATCCGTTCCATAGTAAGCCAATAGTAACCTGCTCGAAGATCTTCTTTGCCAATATATATCACTCATATGAGGTCCACAAACTCCCCGCATGTACCTCAGACATGATAACTGTAGCCTGTTTGGCATCTATGCATCTCAATAACCCAAAGATCCGAGTTCTCTTGTACAACACTCCTCCACTGAAGAAAAATCCGCTTGCCAAGGCGTCGAATTGCTCCTTTTGATCCCTGTCAGCTTGTTTGTCGGGTATACTCCCATGCCGGAGGTATTCTTTTTATATATGGAACCATGGCTCACCATCAAACTCTTCTCCACCACATTACAATAGGCATGCTGATCTCGCACCTGAATTTGTAAGCGGATACCATGTAGCCTTGTCCGGATGATGCAACATAGATGCAAAGTGGCCAAAGCGTCGGCAACCTCATTCTGCATCCTTGGAAAGTTTTGAAATCTATTGATTGAAACCGCTTGACGGAGTTTCATGCAAACACTGCGGTATGGTATGAGCTTCAAATATCATGTCTCCCATTCTCCCTGAACCTGGTGTACAAGAAGATCCGAGCACCATGACCAAGATACTGTTT